>NC_134484.1:454441965-454729267 GCF_040206685.1 Ascaphus truei | reverse complement strand
AGAACGACTGACCCACTGATTGAGCCACCTGTGTTGAAGAACGGTATCCCTATTACCTGGCCTGTTTGTGGCCCTTGAGTAATGGAGTTGGCTACCCTTGGTGTAGGGCACACTTTGTTTCAATTTGTCAGTCTGTCTTGGAAGCATATACTGTAGTGTATGCGGTATGTATCATATATAAAATCATATACACATCGACACACATATACACCATGCTTTTTTTCTGCAAAACAAGTTGGGGATACTGTGGTCCTCCAACAATCTATTTATTGTGAGAGGTGGGGGAATTTTGAGAAATGGGCCCAAGTGTATGTAAGAATCTTAAACATATATTTTAATATCATTTTATTTACTGTAAAGTTAAACAAAAGTGTACATTTATATTATAAAAGTTATCAAAATCATCTTCAGAAAAGTTTTATAACAGGCTCCAAATCTGAGTCATGCCACTAACAGACGTATATGATTTTTTCACAAGTTTTTTTACGCACAACTAGCAAAGCCGGCACCGGTTAGACTACTGACAGACAGACCGTGCTATGCTTCAAATCGACACAGGCGTCTCTAGTGCATACATAGTGAAATTATAATCAATGCAATGCTTGAAATCGAAAACAGTGAATAAATAGAGCCAAACTAGCTTTACTCTTTATATATTAATTGATCGACATTATGGAATTGTAGTTCAGTCGAAAATTAGGTAAAGAAAAATATCACCGACTACATAGGGTGACCAGACGTCCCAATTTAGCCGGGACAGTCCTGTATTTTTCTTCTTTGTCCCAGAGTCCCGAAATGTTGGCAAATGTCCCTTTTTGTTTAAAATGTTCTGGCTATGCATGGGAGATTAGTGCTAGCCAGCCGATCCATCCTGCCCATGCCCCATGATGATGTAGATGACCATATATTGCCATATAGCCTCCACGTCATGATGTATTGCTTCATGTAGTTGAATCTACATCATCCAGGCGGAGGGAAATATAGCCTGCATCTCTTAACTTCAGTGAGCAAAGGTGGCTGCAGACAGGGGCCGGCTTTTTTTAAAAGATGAGAAAAAGTATCCTCTCTCTGCAGATGTCCCAAAAGGATTAACTCTCCGGGGTTCCCATTCAGAAGCATGGAACTCTGCAGCTTTAATCCTTCTGGACAACATAGGGCATGTACCAAGATCTGTAGCCACACTGCAGCTGCACTGGCACAGTGAAAATCACGGTGCCGAGGACAGTAAGTCTGGCTACATCTGTAAATGTTACCAAGTTCCAGATGTGCCAACATAAATGGAGGAACTAGTCTGGACTGATGAACTGAGTCAAGCAGATGATGGGTGACATATCTCTATGTAATACTAAGTCCAGACATCTAACGAGTCAAAAAATGTAATTAAACTAAATGTAGAAATATTAATTATTAGATTATTAATATTTATTTCAAGCCTACCTCTGCATTTCTCAGCCATCTCTCATTCTCCATTCCCCATGCTTATGTGCTACCAAATGGTGCAGGGGAAGAGAGCGGTGACTATTAGGAAGAGGGATGAAATATGGTGAGAGTCTAGATGAGTGGGAAACCAAAAAGTGTTTACTTTAATTTGGCCTCTATCCTGTGCAGAGAATTTAGCCTTGGGCAACATTTTGCTTGAAACCCGAGGTTCATGGGTATCGGATTCCAATAATCCAGACCTGATCCCTTCTATTTCAAACCGCTAATCACGGTCATGATGCACATGATAGGGGCATGATTTTGTACAGCCCAGTAGTTATTATCAAATGTTTACAAACTGGGGAAGAGTACATTATGACAAAGACTTGGGACGGTATTCACATTGCTCCAATAAGAGGTATAAGGGCTCGATCCTGGGTTAATTGATATTGACTTGAATGTCAGTTAACACAGGATCAAGCTCGGTGGGACCACAATGTTCTACTGTGTCACAGAAGTTGTAATTAGGAAGTAGAGGAAGTTTTTAGATGGCTGGACATATGCAATACAATTTAGAGTTATTAAATATTAAATAAGGCTCTTTTCAATTGAGAATTCTCAACATAAAATAGCTGCTTCAATAAAAATGTTAAATAAAAGTAAAACGCATGCAGGGAATTCACATGTAAAAAACTTAATAAAAATGTGTATTGTATAAGGACCAATTAGTTGGTGGCAATAATTGCCTGGGTGTCAGGAGGTCATCATACGATCCAGTAGCTGACGGCTAATAGGCACAGGACAGTAATGTTGAAACAAGTTTTGTTTAGTAAATATACATTTAATTCCTCTCATCACTCCCAACTTGAGAAAGAGCTGCAGGTAATGGCTGAATCATGGATTATCTAAATAAAATTTGTTTAGACGTTAAAATGTCTTGGAAGTGCCGGCCTCCTGTTTATTATATATATACATACAAATACATATACATATATAAATATATATAGACCATACGATACCGGTTGCAACACGACATCAAGGGACAGCACACAGGTAAGTAAACCATAAACTTTCTATATTTGATAGAAGACACAAATTGTGTCTTCTATCAAATATAGAAAATGTATGATATATTTACCTGCCTGCTGTCCCTTGATGTCATGTTGCAACCGGTATCATATGGCCTGTTATTGCTTTATGGGATAAGCACCAAAACTTATTTACTTGCAAATGGTGTGCCGGCTGTGCATTGGATTATATATATATATATATAGATATGAAATACGATACTGTGTTGACGAATATCAAAGGCAGCACTCCAAAGGTTGGTCAAAAAATATATTGTAATTTAACAAGACATCATTCCAACGTTTCGGTCCGCGTGCGGGAACTTTATCAAGGTGATGTGCTTACAAAGTGAACATGAACACATATAAATACCTACAAAGACCTATAACAAACAGGTGCAACATATATCAATGATTAAGCAGTACTTAACATACAATATGATTGCCTCTCACATACCTGCTAAGCCTCCAGCGTTGCCTGAAACGCAAGGACCCGCACGTGTGGTGAAACGCACCCACTGCGCATGCGTGGGTCAGAGGTGAACAGCAAGAACCTCCGTTGCGTGTACCTCAATCTGAGAGGGTGCCTGCGGCTAATGGAACGCATGACAGGCCAATGGAGCGCGAACTGCGCATGCGCGAGCCTCTTGAGAGGGAAGGAAATAAATAATGAATCCGTCTACAGGAGAAACGCTCGATCGCGATGTAGGTGCAACTGCGCATGCTCAAACTGCTGAATAGCGCTAATGGGCAAGAGAACACTGCAGGGCAGTCAGGTTAAGTGCAGAAAATGGGCTGGATGGGAATATGCATCCCTGGTAGACTAAATTATGCCCTATTACTGTGCCTGACAATGCCTGAAAGTGCCCAAAGTTGTGCTATGTTGCAAAAAGCATGTAACACCAACCCCAGGGGGGCTAATACAAGTGAAAAAATAAATAATAAATATGTACATAAATGATGAGGTGAGCTGGCATGATCAAATCCATATGTATACAGTGTATCTGGCAAGAAAGATAGCTGGTATCAGGAGCTAGTGAACAAAAAACAGTCTGTGAAGATAATCAGTTCATTATGTGGCTGATAATTGGCAGATTGCCACTAAAGCTACTTAGTCCACGAGAGGCATCTTATAAAGCAAAACCACTATGCCCTGGGAAAAAGGAGGCAAGACATAACGCGTAGCGGTGAAGTGAATTAACCCAGAGCATTAAAAGTCACATGATCCAGAACCGGCATCTGATCCACTGTTGGTAAAACATACCTAGAGTGCAGTGGGAATAAAAGGCAATTGAATCACATAGAAAGTAAGATAAATGTGCGACAATAATATCGGCAAATATTGAATAATTGACCGAAATGACATTCCTGTGCTGGAAACATTAAGAGTCCTATTATGGACAGGAACGCAGTTCATGCGCACAAACCAAACCAGTTCAGTAAACACAGTCAAATAGACTCCAATCCTGGGGACGATAAGTCACCTAATGTGGACGAATCAATGACTGGACAACCTGGTTATAGGAAACAGCTAAGTGTAAAGTCCTCGTTTAGCCCACGTGGACTGAGTGTGTCCAAACTGTAGATGGTTCCTCCTTCCAGTTGAAGTAAAGCTCTATTGCGGTCCCCTCCTCTCGGAGATGCATGGATCTGTGCAATCGGCATGCAGCGCAGGGTTGCTAGGCTATGCTTCATTGCTTTGAAGTGACGAGCCACTGGTTGTTGGGTTAAATCTTCTTTGTTCTCTGTGTCCATTAGAGCCTTTCTAATGGCAGATCGGTGAAGACTCAGTCGTTCCTTTAACATGCATATAGTCTTGCCTATATAGTAGAGCTCACATGGGCATCTGATGAAGTAGATGACAAATTTTGAGTCACAATTCAAAAAGTCTTTGATTTTGATATGATGACCCTGATGAGGGTGTGGGTATGTTTTGCCAAGAACCATGTATTGGCAATTAACACAACCCCTGCATTTGTACACTCCCATCGGTCTGTTGAGCCAGGACTGTTTTTTGGCATATTTCGAAACAGGATCTGCTTTGTGAGGAAGTCACCCAGATTGCGACCTCTGCGATTACAAAACCTTGGCGGTTCCTTGAAAAATTGTCCAATTTGTTCATCCTTTGCCAGAATGTGGGTATGGTGCAGAATACTCCGTTTAATTTAGCTAGATGCCGTGGTGTAAGTGCTCTTAATATTGAAGCGGTTATCATAAGCCTTGATGGTTTGTGGTTGTAGCAGGGTCGATCTTTGTATGTTTTTAGCAACCTGTAAAGCCATGGTCACCCCCTGATAGTCATATCCACGTTCCAGAAAACAGTCTTTCATTTCCTCCAAAGCTACCTCCAACCTAGAGGGATCACTTGTAATTCTTATAACTCTTAAGAACTGTGAAAAAGGCAAGCCCTTCTTCATAGGTACTGGATGGTGACTGGATGCCAATAGCAAGGTGTTTTTATCTGTGATTTTCCAAGTGCGCCCTCTAATTGCTTCCTTTGACTCTGCTGACATACAGGGTTGAAGTTTACATTGATTGTTCTTGTGACTATTTTCGTGACTTTTTATTGGTGACTTATGGAGGAGTTTGATGATATCGCTGGCATACTCGCAAGTATCTCTGATACGGTGAGTTTTAGCGATACAGAAATCGCACAAATTAGATATACGGATGACATTCAAGCTGTCTTTGGACCTGACAAGCCTTCTGACGTGTTCAATTACCTCATTAAATTGAAGAAGAAAGTGGTGGATTTTTATCTACATGGTGTGACTATTTCACATTATCACAACGAAGGCCTTATTCCTAGGGGCTTCCGTGTGAGTAATCAGATAACGATTGGCTGGGGGACCACATTTTTTGTAAAAAATGGATAGGCATCCTTAATAAATGCTCATTTGATTTAATGATCTTAGTAATTGAACAATCTAGTAAGGAATTGGTGAAAATCAGGAACAATACAGAGACCATCACCAAACAACATGGAGACACACTAGACACAGATACATCCACAGATTAGCAAGATAAAATTGAAAACACTATTGATTTATATAGGGACAATCTTATTAAGTATAAGAGAGAGAAACTTAAAGTGGTTAAAGCTGATTATACCGAGAGATGTGAATACAGGTGGTTGTTGGGAATTAACGAATCCAATCAGACAAAAGGTAGACAGAGGAGATTTTTTTCTAAACACAAAAAAACACCAGCCAGGGGTGGACACAAGCGCAAGATATCCACTAAGGCAGGCGACATCCAGAGGAACATACAAACACAAAGCATAGAGTGTGTAGTTTTCAAAATGTCCAAATATACACTTAAACCCGCTGAACTCAGCCTTCTCAATAAAGGCCTCTCTTTTGTACCCACATTCAAACAAGATCACTTTGAATGGGAAATTGATTTATACTGTCTCAATCGACAATTTAAACTTAAAGATTTTTTCAGCAGATCCACTGGGAGTAGAACCAATGTTGATCCTGTTGATCTCACTGGCAAATTCAAACCACGCAACACTTTTGACCCTCAGACACATAATCATAGTATTCATACCTTCATGCACATGATAGAACTAGATACCAGGGAGAAATTGAAGAATTACAAAACCAGTTAGTCTAATCTGTCCAGAGAAGAATATAAAGCACTCAAATCCCTCAGCACAAATACTGACATTATCATCAGATCAGCTGATAAAGGCAGTGGAGTGGTAGTAATGCCCTATACTTACTACAAACAAGAGATTGAGAACCAACAAGGGGTCAACACACATTACAAACTTCTTAACTCAGACCCCACAATTGGCTACAAAAGGGAGATAGATACCATTATAGATCTTGGTCTTACTAATAGATGGATTTCGGAGGAGACTAGTAAATTTCTCAAACAAGCCAGTCCCATCATTCCTGTCATATACATTTTACCTAAAATCCATAAATCTATCACAACGCCCCCGGGAATGCCAATTATTTCAGCTCGTGGTCCATTTCCCAATACATAGATTTCTTCCTTCAGCCCATGGTTGCGAAAATGAAAACATAAATAAAGGATACGACAGATTTTATTAATCAATTAAGTATCCTTACTGACATCACTGATGATGTAATTTTGGCTACCATGGATGTCGCAAGTTTGTATTCAAACATCAATCATGCTGAAGGTATTGAGGCAAGAAGAGAACATCTTTTGAGCTTCGACACATTTACTGGCCCTCCCCCTGATTTTTTGCTGTTATTAATGGACGTGATCTTACACAAAAATTATTTCAAATTCGAAAATAATTTTTATCTACAGCTCATGGGGACCGCGATGGGGGTCTAATATGGCCCCATCATATGCAAATTTGTTCATGGACTCTTATGAACAAAAACATTTTTTTTGAAAATAAGCAGTTCAATAAACATATTACCAGACTTTTTCGCTACATTGATTACCTGTTTCTTCTCTGGTCAGAGTTAGAATTATTGGCATTTGTTGACATATTAAACAGTCTACCCTCTACAATACGCTTTACACTTAGCTTTAGTAGAGTTGAAGTAGCATTCCTTGACACAGTAGTCTACAAAGATAATGGGCATTTGGCAACGAGGATTTATAGGAAAATCACAGATAAAAGCACCTTGCTATTGGCATCCAGTCACCATCCAGTACCTATGAAGAAGGGCTTGCCTTTTTCACAGTTCTTAAGAATTATAAGAATTACAAGTGATCCCTCTAGGTTGGAGGTAGCTTTGGAGGAAATGAAAGACTATTTTCTGGAACGTGGATATGACTATCAGGAGGTGACCATGGCTTTACAGGATGCTAAAAACATACAAAGATCAACCCTGCTACAACCACAAACCATCAAGGCATACGATAACCTCTTCAATATTAAGAGCACTTACACCACGGTATCTAGCTACATTAAACAGAGTATTCTGCACCATACCCACATTCTGGCAAAGGATGAACAAATTGGACAATTTTTCAAGGAACTGCAAAGGTTTTGTTATCGCAGGGGTCGCAATCTGGGTGACATCCTCACAAAAGCAGATCCTGTTTCGAAATATGCCAAAAAACAGTCCTGGCTCAACAGACCGATGGGAGTGTACAAATGCAGGGGTTGTGTTAATTACCAATACATGGTACTTGGCAAAACATACCCACACCCTCATCAGGGACATCGTATCCAAATCAAATACTTTTTGAATTGTGACTCAAAATTTGTCATCTACTTCATCAGATGCCCATGTGGGCTCTACTATATAGGCAAGAATATACGCATGTTAAAGGAAAGACTGAGTCTTCACCGATCTGCCATTAGAAAGGCTCTAATGGACACAGAGAACAAAGAAAATTTAACCCAACAACCAGTGGCTCGTCACTTCAAAGCAATGAAGCATAGCCTAGCAACCCTGCGCTGCATGCGATTGCACAGATCCATGCATCTCCGAGAGGAGGGGACCGCAATAGAGCTTTACTTCAACTGGAAGGAGGAACCATCTACAGTTTGGACACACTCAGTCCACGTGGGCTAAACGAGGACTTCACACTGAGCTGTTTCCTATAACTAGGTTGTCCAGTCATTGATTCGTCCACATTAGGTGACTTATCGTCCCCAGGATTGGAGTCTATTTGACTGTGTTTACTGTACTGGTTTGGTTTGTGCGCATGTACTGTGTTCCTGTCCATAATAGGACTTTTAACGTTTCCAGCACAGGAATGTCATTTCGGTCAATTATTCAATATTTGCCGATATTATTGTCGCACATTTATCTTACTTTCTATGTGATTCAATTGCCTTTTATTCCCACTGCACTCTAGGTATGTTTTACCAACAGTGGATCAGATGCCGGTTCTGGATCATGTGACTTTTAATGCTCTGGGTTAATTCACTTCACCGCTACGCGTTATGTCTTGCCTCCTTTATCCCAGGACATAGTTTTGCTTTATAAGATGCCTCTCATGGACTAAGTAGCTTTAGTGGCAATCTGCCACTTATCAGTCACATTATGAACTGATTATCTTCACAGACTGTTTTTTGTTCACTAGCTCCTGATACCAGCTATCTTGCAAGATACACTGTATCTATTTGGATTTGATCATGCCAGCTCACCGCATCATATATGTACATATTTATTATTTATTTTTTCACTGTTTTTATACTTCTGCACTTTGTGTGTTTCAGTTATGTGCAACCATCTGACTTCATACATTTATTCGATATTCCTCTCAATTTTATTAGCCCCCTGGGGTTGGTGGTACATGCTTTTTGCAACAACTTTGGGCACTTTCAGGCATTGTCAGGCACAGTAATAGGGCATAATTTAGTCTACCAGGGATGCATATTCCCATCCAGCCCGTTTTCTGCACTTAACCTGACTGCCCTGCAGTGTTCTCTTGCCCATTAGCGCAATTCAGCAGTTTGAGCATGCGCAGTTGCACCTACATCGCGATCGAGCATTTCTCCTGCAGACGCATTCATTATTTATTTCCTTCCCTCTCAAAAAGCTCGCACATGCAGATCACGTTCCATTGGCCTGTCATGCGTTCCATTAGCCTCAGGCGCCCTCTCAGATTGAGGTACATGCGACGGAGGTTCTTGCTGTTCACCTCTGACCCACGCATGCGCAGTGGGTGCGTTTCACCACACGTGCGGGTCCTTGCGTTTCAGGCAACGCTGGAGTCTTGGCAGGTATGTGAGAGGCAATCATATTGTATGTTAAGTACTACTTAATCATTGATATATGTTGCACCTGTTTGTTATAGGTCTTTGTAGGTATTTATATGTGTTCATGTTCACTTTGTAAGCACATCACCTTGATAAAGGTCCCGCACGCGGACCGAAATGTTGGAATGATGTCTTGTTAAATTACAATATATTTTTTGACCAGCCTTTGGAGTGCTGCCTTTAATATTCGTCAACACGGTAGCGTATTACCTATTTTATTATACAGGATCTGCACCCACCCTTTTGACTGACCTGACGGAGTGCTCACTGTTCCTTGCTATATACTATTTATATATAAATGTTATGTATATGTGTGTGTGTGAAGGGATTGGGGCCCACAATTAACTAGTACAAACCAGATTACTGAAGAGGGCGCTGCTATCAGAGTAACTATAGGGTGCTGTACAAAAATAATAAATGGATTGGTACACCATAAATATGCTGATATTCAGAGAGTTTGCACCAGTTGTCCATTACAGGTTGTTAAAATGGTTACCGGTTCTGAGAACCGATGTGGTGCCGGAAGCCAAATGCAGAATGTTCTCATGGGGAGCGCTGCGCTATGCATTGTGGAAAATAACTATTCAGTTTTCGGAGGTCATTCACAGCTACTAATCACTGAATAATCAAGCCCCACAATTCAAAGTGTGGCGTACCATATGGAGGAGAAGAGCCGACAGCAAGCATGGATGCTCTGCCAGGCAAGTGCAGGGGATAGTGTTTGAGCAGGGGGTAAGGGAGGAGGTAAAGTTTGTGTATGAGGGGAGAGGGGATGAGATGAGGGAACGGGAAGGAGTGTGTGTGTGTGTGTGTGTGTGCGTGCGTGCGTGCGTGTGTGTGTGTGAGAGAGGGTGGAGAGTAGGTATGTGAGAGAAGGGGGAGTATGTGTGAGAGTGGGTGAGAGAGAGGGTAGTGTGTGTGTTTGTGTATTTGTGTTTGTATGTGTAAAATGGAGGAAGTGTGTGAGAGGGTGTGGCAAGAGGGGTTAACCAGGCCAATAATAAAGCCATTATACCTGGCTGGTTAACCCTAAACCCTGTTGGGAGTGAAGGGGTTAAAATGTATTATCCCCATAATCCCCTGTTTTCCCCTACACCCCCGCAATTAACCCTAAATCATGTTGGGACGGAAGGGGTTAACTGTATGTTCACCACACTGACATGTTTTCGCCTACATCACCGCTATTAACCCTAAGCCCTGTTGGAACTGAAGGGGTTAAAATGTATTGTCCCCCTATTATCATGTTTTCCCCAACACTATTATTTGTGTCCCTGTTTGGCAGCTCTAAAGCTACACTGGCGACACACTTTATTCGAGCTCGGCTAGTCCCACGAATTCGGGTATACCCGGGTGTATTGAGGTTTGTGACTGTTTTCTGCCCGAGTGCATTGAGGTATTTTCCAGGCAGGGATTGAAGCATTTTATTCCCGCTGGCTGCAATACTGCACAGTATATATATATACTGTATACTGCATTACAATTCATGAATTTATGCCATCTGGTAGACACGCGAAGCATTGCAGCCTATTAAATCCTAATCATTATCATTTAACAGATCAGCCGCCCGTCAGCCAGGCATGAACCCAGGCTGGGAAGGCAAACGCAACGGGGCTTGTCAGAGGTGAGGAGCGGCGCATTCCAGGTATCTGCCAGGTACATACTGGGTATTTGCTCGAATAAAGTGTGTCGGTGCAGTAGCTGAAGGTAACTGGATGTACAGTATGTGAAATGTGCTAATTGTATTTGTGGCACTAGGAGTGAGCTAGCAATCTAAATTTTGGATCCCCGTTAGCTGAAGAAATATGACACACCTACATATTTGTTTTATATTGTTAATTCAGTAGAAACAACATATAAAAAATAAAGTGTGTTTCAGTGCTGGCGTGTGCCTGTGATCCCCAATCAAAGCACATTCAATTAAGGAGCTAACACCCTTGGAAAGAGCTAGCACTCTAATTTTTGGAGTGCAGCTAAGTAAAAAGAAGCCATACACATACATATAAGGTTTATAATAGTAGCATAAGCAGAACATACGTTTATAAATAAACTGTATTGTACTGGTGTTATTAAAGTACAGGCAGGAAGATTTTCCTGCAAGGAATATATTAACATGTAAATATGTTAAGGGAACTTGAGCTGAGGGCTTTTCATCTTTGGGTTTCAAAGGGCACTCTGCTAAGTTGGTGCCCCTGTGTCTATGAGAAATCCGAATTTGAAAAGCCTCAGAGAGGCTAGGTGTTAAAGTGTCCAGGATATGCCTGAGTATCAGATCCTGGTATGCAGGAGGGGCCATTCATACTTGGTAGACAAACTCCAGACTTACTATCGCCAGGTAAGAAGTTGGACCCAGTATGCTAAGCAGCTTAGGTGTCAAGTTGACACATGCTCTGTGCAAACCAGGAAGCCACTTCTGCCCATGCTATGAACTACTGGCAAGTCTGGGATAGGGGGAAAATGTTTTCCCATGGAAGGGATTGGGTGTGTATGTTAGGTATAGGACCCTTAACCCTATAAAAATGCCTGCAGCCCAGTCCCAGTCAGATTCACCTGATTTTAACAATGATTCAACAAGTTCCAGCATCAGCGGTTCCGGAGTGTGAGGGGTTAATAATATCGTAACCAAGGATCATCCCCCTCTTCTGGAATTTGTTACAAGGGTTCCTGAACGAACCCTGTAAGGACTGAACAAACTTTTTCCTGTTGGCTCATATATAGGGCTGGCAAGTTGCGCCCTAGCCAGGAACTGCTACACGGATCCTTTTGCACACCCACATGCATGCGTGCAAGGGTGCCCAGAGACTTTGTTTAATTCCAAGGACATTTGTTTTCGTTTCCCCATCCCAATAAGTGTTTTATTGAGTGTATATTGTGAAGATTTGTGTGTCAGTCTGAAATGAAATAAATTACAATTTATTTTACTCAACTTGTGTGCTCAGTCCAGAATCCCGGTATTAATGTGTAGATAAGACCTGGTCTACCGTGACAGAGGGGGTGAGAAAGAGGTTAGTGTGTGTGTGGGTATGTGTAAGAGGGGTGTGTGTGAGAGGAGGGGACATGAGTGAGAGAGGGGAAGACGTGTGTGAGAGTGGCGGGTGTAAAAGGGTGGGAAGCATGAAAGGGGGAGAGGGAGATGCGGAGAAGGAGAGAGAGTGTGAGAAAGGTGTGAGAAAAAGAGTGAGGGAGAAGAGGGAGAGGGCAGAAAGGGAGGCAGTGGAAATAGAGAGAAGGGGAATAGTGGGGTACAGGCAGGAGAGAGGGAAAGGAGTGAGGGGGGAAGAGAGAGATAGGATTGAGAAAAGGGGAGAGAGAGAAGAGGAAGGATACAGGAGAGAGTGGGAGAGAGAGAGAGAGAGAGAGAGAGAGGAGCGTAGAGAGGGGGATAGAGAGGAAACGGGTGTAGAGAGAAGAGAGAGAGTGAGGGAAGAGGGAAAGAATAAAGGGAAAGAGATGGAGAAAGAGAATGATAGAGAGGATGCGGGAGGGAGTGAGATAGGTTGAGATTGAGTAGGGGAAAGGCAGAAGAAAGAACTAAGAGAGACGAAGGGGGGAGACGGGAAAGAGAAAGAGGGGGAAGATGGGTGAGAAAAATAGTGGGGAATGGAGAGGGGATGATAGATAGAGAAGGAGAGCAATAGAGAGTGGGTAGAGGAGTGTGTGAGAATTAATAATAAACTGATATAGAAAACGCTGTGTTGTATAATGATGCTGATTATCTATAAACCCAATGTGTGAGTATGTGTATATATATATATATATATATATATATATATATAAATATATATATATATATATATATAGTGGTTGACAAATCACCAAAAAATCTACTCGCCACACAAAAAAATCTACTCGCCACCTAGTACCAAACGTGTGCTGCTTCGGCCAATATTTACTCGCCCGGGGGTTAAATCCACTCGCCCGGGGCTAGCAAATGTATAGGTTTGTCGAACATTGTATATATATATATATATATATATATATATATATATATATATATATTGTGACATATATATATATATATATATATTGATTGTGACAGAGTCCATATCTCTGAATGTTGGAGAAGTGCTTTCCAGCATGCAGGCATGTACATTCCTCCTGGAGAGGCTTTCTGCAGGTGCAGCGAATTAAGACAGAACTCCTGAATAAACAGGGGGTTTAAAAGGCAGGAAGGAAGCTGCCTAAAGGGTGATTGTTTTTCCCCAGAGAGAGAGGGAGAGACTTTTCCCTAACCAGCAGGACACTGAATGGTCTGGTTCCTAGGCCTATAAGGAGCAGGGTCTTGGGACCATCTGGGAATCCCACCCAGGAAACCAAAATTGCCACAGGCGTGAACAAACTGCTGGACACAGACCTGCTCCATGGAAAATGCGTTCCAGACCTAAGGATGAAGCGGAGCTCTGATGTGACCAGAGGGATTGACTGGACTCACATGGGACACAGTTCACCATCTAACAGATAAGGACTTTTATATTGTTCACTGATATGTCTAACAACACGAGGGTATTTTTTGTGGCTGGTAACTGGCTTAGCTGGCCAGGACGGTAGATAGGGCCTGTGTGGTCTAGGAGGTCTCCCAAGGGGAGTAGGGTTTTATTTTATGATTTGTGTTTTTTTCCTTCAAGGGACAGTGTGCATATTATTCTGTTGTGTTTATGGAGAATACACCACTGGAAATAAAGCCTAACCCATTGTTTGGCCTCTTACTGACCACTGCCGTGAGGCCGCCATCCTGCCACAATATATATATATATATTGTGATACCATCAGGTATCTCTAGGTGCTGGATAAGTGCAGTAAGTGTACTTTTCCAGCTCACATAGAGTTAATCCTCCCTGTAATGGCTATTGCAGTTGCTGCCTAATTGAGAAGGCTGAACTCCGGATTGTTAATGGAGTTTTGAATGAGGAAGAGTTTTAAAAAACTGAAAGATGCCATGCACAGAGAGATATTGTTTTCCACAGAGAAGGGGGGTCAATAAAAGTGCTCTCCAGCTACGGAAGCTGGTTACAGAGGACCTACAGAGGAGTTTCTCTGGGCTCAACGTGGTGCTGGGTTCCCCTAGGAAAAAACGATGAGAGACCGTGCTGAAGCAGGGACATCTGCTCCAAAGGACTGACAGATTAGCAAAAACACTTTATTGTTGTATGCAGAGACTGTGTTACCTTGTTGCATATGTCAGGGCATGTTTTGGCTTGGGAACCAGCTTAGCTGGCCATGCAGTAAGTGAGGGCAAAAGCTATGGTGTAGTTAGCTTTCCCTAAAGGGAATAGGAGTTATTTTTATGTGTTGTTTTGATTTAAAGGGACGGTGGGCCTATTAGCATATGATTTAATCCCTGTAAATAAACCCCATGTAAGAGAAGTACAACGTTTCCTGCCTTTATCTGGGACTAAAAGATGCTAAAACATGGTGTGGGCATCACAATATATATTGTGTATATATATTAGGATATATATATATCAAACTGAATGGGACTGCAGGGACCCCTGCTGTGTTTAACCGATGGGCCATTAAGAATCTCACAGAAATGTTGAGGGAATGTTGAGGCATTTACTGTGAGACTGCTCCAGAATTTCCAATGCAAGAGTTGTAATGCTCGTGGCTGCATCTGTATGCGTTTTTCTTAGATTTTGTCAGCTCTACGTATAGGAAAAATGCTTAAGAAGTAAACAATGATGCTTCTCTAAGTAGCACAATGGCTGAAGTGCTTGTCAAGTTAAACAGTTTGATGGCTTGCTTTTGTTCAGATGTGATTGAGTCCAAATGCAATACACATGGTCATTATAATTTGCTACATGGCTATAATAAGGACTTTTTGTTTTATTTGTAGAAATGAAAAGAATCTTATGTACACACTCAGATCCACACAAATATACACTCAGATCCACCAATATTGACACTAATTTCCAGAAAACTTGTATAGGAATACAAGTAATTAATTCATGCATAAAATGCTTTGCATTTCCCAAAAAGATGATAATTGTACAGATGTAGCACACCTTATTGCGCCTGTTAGCAAAATCGTGCAATTTAGAACTTGCAGATCCATTTAATTGAATTGCCTACTGCATAACAATGCATTCAAATGTTCAACTGTGGTAACGCATTATGTTGTGATAACCGGTGTGATAATGTCTGCAACACCTGTATGTAACGCTGCGCATGCACATACATGCACTTTAATGAGGAATCAATACATACAGCTGCAGCTGCCCGGTTTTAGACCACTTGCCTTGAGAATTCTGCACTAAAATCCATCCAATGCTGCGAGATTTCTGCATCATGCTGCGAGATTTCTGCAGTCAGACAAATGGCCCATTGAATTAACACAGCGGGGGTCCCTGCATCTGAATGGGACTCACACTGTGTGAATCTTATCGGGCTGCGAGTCCCATTCGGATGCAGGGACTCCCGCTGTGGTACTCCAATGGGCCATTACAGCCTTCTGTGGACCAGCTCACGAGTTACCGTGAGAAAGCCACAGATTTTACAAGGCAAGTGGTCTAAAACTGTCAGCTGCACCTCTCCTGTAGGACATTAGTATCCTAATATAGAACAAATATGGTCATTTGTTAAGGGTTGGCACTTTCATTCGTGCATTTTGTTTTTTTTCTTTGTTCTAAAAAGTTTGTGTTTTGGTTTTGGACTCAGTTTTGATTCTAAAAATAAATAAGTGTTTCTGTGTTTATTCTGGTTTTGACAAAACTCTACCAAATCTCAAAATAAAATAATGCTTCAAATAAGTATAAAATAATATAAACAACATCATAAGGAAACAAAAATTATAACTGAAAAACTTAAAATAAATAAAGGCAAGAAAGACTTTGAAATAGGAATCTGTCCTGGTGCTCTGGTTTTATTTTTAATTAGTTTTTGGTGTTTGTTTTTGGTTCTAAAAAACTTCAGGGTTTTGGTTTGGGGATGTAAGGCTCTGGTGGATTCTGATTTCAGTCACCGTTGTGTTCACCTCTATCATTCATGCTATTTTAAAATCTGCACATGGTAAGCTGGCTGACAAAAATAAAAAGATGATATCATGAGAAAACATGTAGCCAATAGAGATGGGCAAATTCTCGGGACGGATTAGGATCCTCAGCGGATTGGTTGGTGTGTTCTGTGGATTTCAGAGTATCAATCTGAAAAAGGGCGATTCACGTTTTGCGTATTTTGTATTATTATTACCAATGCACTCCACGGATTCCACAACCCGTGGACGAATTTCTAGCATCCAATCCATGTATTCGGCAATCCGATGGTGGATTTATAAGAATTCCGCCAACGGAATCCTGAATCCACTGATTGAATTCTATAAATCCATCCACGCGTTGTATCCAATGGCGGTTTTTGATGAATTTGCGCGGATTGAAACCGGCCAAATCCGTTTGCGGTTTTGACACCGCAGAAGAGATTTTGGGGGTTACGTCAGCGAAAATCCGTGAAACGGATTTGGGCGGATTCGCCCATCTCTATTGATTGATTTGACCATATGAGACTTTGGGTATTTTTAAGATTATCTTGCTTACATTAAATTTATTAGAAATCCATTAATCCACAGGAAGTATGCATATTAAAGAGCAACTAGTTTGCATAAATGTATTGTATTTACAATACGACAGAATGGTGTCTCTGTACTTTCTGAAGTCCTAACATGATATATTGTACATATGAGTGTGAAACATATGTTTGAAAAATGTCAACAAAGTTTTTATTGGTGTAAACTGAATTTCCAATTAACAGAAGGTAAAATAATGGAATGTACTATGCAAACGTTTCAAATAAAATAGCTGCATAACAAGAAAAACAATGACATGTTTACGTAACAAATTTGAAATGGGATTAGGGATTTGGCATAAAATAAATGTGAAACAACTTTTTTTTTAACTGTTGTATTGTACAGGGTTTCTATCAAGCGAAATTTTCTCTGAAGATGATTATTAATGTTAATATTATAGCCTATATTTATTAAGTGATACTATTCCATAAGACACCTTTCAGCACTTCAGTGGGTTGGTAGGTGGTTTCTGGTGCCAAAAGCTGTGATATGGAACAACATTGCTTTGTAAATATGGACCTGCATTCTTTATTAGCACAGAACACCTGCATCACATAACAATCACAAACCAAATACTGTACACTTTCAGTTCAATTAAATTATAATTTATGTGAACATTATTACAGTAAATTGAAAAATCAGATAAAGTACTACGTTTTCTGGTATATTATTAGATTTCAGAACACTCTTGAAAGGATCAGTGCCAAAAACGGACAATCTACAGTACTGTATATCAGTGCATCTTAATTCTACCAATATGTGTATATTACACTTGATCTGAGTTTGGGTTTTATGAAAGTTAATATACTTACAAATATATACTGGATTCATTGCCTCCTATATCAGGGGACTGGAGCTTCTGCACAAGTATTATAATAATGCCGACAAACAGCACAAAGTTGATCTGCAGATAAGAAAGAAATGTAAATCCTGACTTAAATGTTTTTATAGACTACACAGAAGAACAATGTAGATTTTTGTGACTTTTGGTAATTTGCATAAACTTGCAGAGTTTAACAATAAATATAAAATGCTGATTTTTTTTTAAATACATATTATTTTCATAATTACTCACAGTATTAAAGTAGGCTGGTTTTCAGGCAATATAAATGAGAAAATGTACATTATCTGCACGAGCTAACACTTGTTCTATGCTGTAGTTACAATTTTGCTCAATCCTTCAAATATGCCCTCATGTTTGGCAAACAAACAATCCCTGCCTTACTATTAACTACAATTCAACTTTAATAGCAAACTGTTCTATACTGTAGTAGTAGTGTAGTGCTTTTCCAACCCATTTATCTCAAATTAATTCATACTTACTGTATGTGGGCCTACAAGTTGTTCAGTGTTTCCATAAGAATATTTTTCTGAAAATAATGGCTCATGTGTATTAAAGCAAAAGTGGTACAATTAAGGGACAAAACAACTGCACTCGTGTATCAAAGAAAGAAATACAATGACATCAATAGGAGTTTTCCTTTTGATACATCTGCAGTAATGTTTTTGTCACATAATTGCACCACATTAAAGAAAATAGACTGTCCACTACAGTACATTCTAAACAGTATTAGTAAATTTGATTTAAAAGAATCATACAAGATGAAAAAGCTTCTATACCAGCCTAAAACTGTGAGTACAGTATACCAGCATAACTCTCACTCCTTGAGAAAGACCAGTCATTGGTTGAAACGCGTGGGAGGTTTTATACTGTTCACTTTTGTATGCTGCAATAAAGATTTTTCACTTTTTTTCTACATTGGGACCACAATTTTTATTTTTGTTTGATCAAGCAAGCGATCAGGATCAGTTTGTGTGTGCCCTGGAGCCTGTCTCTTTCTGTAAGTACAGTATACAGCCTAAAACTGTGTGTACAGTACACAAGCCTAAAACTGTGAGTACAGCATACAGTCTAAAACTGTATGTACTGTATACCAGCATAAACCTGTGTGTACAGTATTCCTGCCTAAACCTTTGTACAGAATACTAGCCTAAAACTGTGTGTACAGTATACCAGCCTAAAACTGTGTGTACAGTATACCAGCCTAAAACTGTGTGTACAGTATACCAGTCTAAAACTGTGTGTACAGTATACCAGCCTAAAACTGTGTGTACAGTATACCAGCCTTAAACTGTGTGTACAGTATACCAGCCTAAAACTGTGTGTACAGTATACCAGCCTAAAACTGTGTGTACAGTATACCAGTCTAAAACTGTGAGTAAAGAATGCCAGCCTAAACGTGTGTACAGTATACCAGCCTAAACCTGTGAGTACAGTATACAGTACCAGTCTAAACTTGTGTGTGCAGTATACCAGCCTAAACCTGTGTGTGCCATATACAAGCCTAAAACTGTGTGTGCAATATACAAACCTAAAACTGTGTGTACAGTATACCAGCTTAAACCTGTGTGTGTCGTATACCAGCCTAAACCTGTGTGTAGAGTACACCAGCCTAAACCTGTGTGTACAGTATACCAGCCTAAAACCGGGTGTGCAATACACCAGTATAAAGCTGCATGTACAATATACCAGCATAAACCTGTGAGTACAGTATAAACACTTTGGGGCCTATGTTATAAGCGTTCATAAAAAAAATCACTGGGCCATTTAATCCACCAGTTTTTTGAGCATTGCTCTCACTGTATTCAGAAAGCCTTGATAATCTGTGATAGTTTCCCAAAATGGGCGAGTAGCCGGCGATGTAAAGATCACATCTCTGAAAAGGCCTTACCCAGCGATTTCTTTCAGCTGCAGAGAGAGCTGCTCAGAGAGAACCGCCTCTCCCTGAGCAAATTTCCCCCCGAAAATAATGTTTTTTAATAAAAAATTTAATACGTGTAGATGAGCAGGGGGTCTCCGGAGCAGAACCGTGTTGATTTTTGGTCCGGGACCCCCTGCTTTCTGGGATACAGGAACCGTTATGGGGTGCCGGTATCTCCTATGCATTGTATTCCCATGGTCACGTGACGCAGGACATTTAAATGCATAGGAGATACCAGCATCCCATAACGGGGCCTGTATCTCGGGAAGCAGGTGGTCCCCAGAAATCAAATCAATGCGGTTCATCTACACTAGTATTAAAATGTATATTAAAATAGCTGCTACCAAAAATAAACATTAAAAACACACCAAAAACTAATACCCACCTCCTCTACCCCCACATGATTGATATCAGAGGCCGCGGGTCTCCGGGGGTCCACAGGTGGTCCCCACGGGTGTCTATGGGCCCTCAGTGGTCCCTGCAGGTGTCCAGGGGTCCTCAGGTGGTCCCCCCAGGTGTCTGTGTGCCCTTGCGTTTTCCCAGCGGGTGTCCGTGGGTTCTCAGGTGGTCCCTGTGGATGTCTGTGGGCCCTCGGGTAGTCCCTGCAGTGTCCGTGGGTCCTCATATGGTCCCCACAGGTGTCTGGGGGCCCTCAGGTGGTCCCTGCTGGCCTACGGTACCAATCCTGTGGCAAAAGGTTTTTTTGTGCAATACATTGAAATACATACATCCTCCTAACCTCCCCCCGCCCAACACATACAGTACAGTAATGGGCAAAATAACTATTATCCAGATATGGATAATAGCACATTTGCCCATTATAAAATCAAACATTAGGAAGCCAGCATAAAGTAAATAAAACATTCTACTTACCACTGCCATCATGAAGGGTTTCCTCATCAGCACACTCCAGGTCCATGTCCTCCGTTGCCAGAAAGAATACAATCTAATGGCCCCTAATCCCTTAATCACCTTAGAGGTTAATAACCGCTATAGTAATTAAGGGATTAACCCACCCTGCCCCGCTACCCAAATGGGAGGCCTAACCACCCAACTCGGGACCACTATACCAATCCTCTACCCATTGATGGCATAGTGGTACATCATACCTATACAATATGGGCATGATAAGCCACTATAGCAGTCAATGGTCAACCTAATAAAAACGCATGAAGGCCAACAATACAAAATAATAAAAGATATACACAAGCACCAAAACACCCCAATTCAAGAAATAAAAGCACTAGCCAACCAATTAAATAAATAAACGCACTAGCCAACCAATTAATAAATAAAAGCACTAGCCAACCAATCAATTTAATAAATATAAAGCACTAGCCAACAAAACAATTAATGAATTTAAACCAGTAGCCAACAAAACAAATAATTAATTTAAAACGCTAACCAATCCTAAAATGTACTAAAACAAGCCATACAAATTCCAAACAATTGAATCCAAACAATAAAATCAAATAGAAAAAATTACAATCAATTCAAAACAAGCATTTGCCAAAAAATGCATTGGCTGTCACTGTATTTATCTGTACCATAAAGGGGCACAGATTAATACATTATCAGTCAATGGGCAATCAAAAACATAAAAATAAATAAATAAATATAATGACAAAATCTGAAAAAAAACATTTACATACATTCAATATTTGACTTACCTTTAGAAGTCTTCACCCTCTGAATCCCGTTTTATCTGCAATCACTCATACCGCAACGTCATCACCCACAATCCAACGCCATCACCCTTGAAGACCAGCATCAAGTATCTTCTATCACCGTCTTCTTTCTTCATCTGTCATTATTTTCTTTTTTTCTTTAATCTTCTTTCTTCATCTGTTAATCCAAAACCCAATGGTAAATCCAGTACAGGATGTTCTCGCGCCGGCTTCTTGAGGTAAAGTGAGATGTACAGGCCTTATATACACTGGCGACACATTTTATTCGAGCTCGGCTAGTCCCACGAATTCGGGTATACTCGGGTGTATTGAGGTTTGTGACTGTTTTCTGCCCGAGTGCATTGCGTTATTTTCCAGGCAGGGATTGAAGCATTTTATTCCCGCTGGCTGCAATACTGCACACTATATATATATATATACTGCATTACAATTCATGAATTTATGCCATCTGGTAGACACGCGAAGCATTGCAGCCTATTAAATCCTAATAATTATCATTTAACAGATCAGCCGCCCATCAGCCAGGCATGAACCATGGCTGGGAAGGCATACGCAACGGGGCTTATCAGAGGTGAGGAGCGGCGCATTCCAGGTATCTGCCAGGTACATACTGGGTATTTGCTCGAATAAAGTGTGTCGCAGCAGTAGGGCCTGTGATGTCAAATTTTATGGTCAAATGGTACAGCTCCAGTTCGATTGGACGCTGTAAAATGTGCCCGTCTCTTTTTTTTTTTAAAGGTCATCTCCAAGGGAGGTACGTCACATCCTTAAAATCACTTAAAAATCCTTAAAATCACATGGCTGTATCACATGGTATTACAGTCAATGCGGTTGAAGACAATCCAATTGGTTGCTGTACCATGTTAACTGATAGGTTACATTAGTTGAAAAAGATGTGACGTCACTTTAAGGGATGAAAAGAAAAGTCATGTGTTGCCAACTCTCAGCAACTTCTCACCAGCCTCACAACAACTTTTCTTGGCGTGAGGATTTTGGGAAAAACTCGCTATTCTAGAGCCGAAATAGGCCTCGATAACCTAATCATGGCTACTAGAATTGCACGAGTTTCAGAACCTGCCGAAAAGTGTCTTATCGCCACTCAAATGATGATACATTTCACAGGTTTAATAGTGGTACATGTGGTGATAGCTTTCCAAATCATCCAGACCTCTTCTCCATATGTAACTTCAAACTGTATACATTGTATATGAAGTAGTAATCTCTGAGGTTGTGAAATGTGTATATATATGTGTGTGTGTGTGTATATGTATATGTATACATTTCAGCAAGTTTAACTTGGGAGGTTCTGGCAACTTGCTGAAATGGACAGGACTCACTGCAGTTCCTTCCCCTCATACAGAGGTAACAGGAGGGGTTCACAGTTTTAGTGTTAGGTCCTGCATTTTTGGTTTACTTTGACGTTGGTATGCAGGCTTACGACACATTTGGCCAAAGGGTTTAACTAAAAAACCATGTAATTACTATTATTATTCAAGTATTTAAACTTTGTACTCATTACCATATATGTTTTGTCAATTTGATGTAGCATTGGGCACCCGTGTCTTCTGTTGTACGTATACATTTGCCACGCTCAGTAGCATTCATTTTGGCATAAATATATATTCATGATGTGGTGGATGTAGGAGTTTGAGCTATCTGGGAATGTGTGTTAATCAATTTCTGACTCGTAACAGTCTATTGAGGTTAGGTGGCACCTCCCCCCAGAGCTCGCCCCTCCCCACCTTTTTAACTTGGGAGGTTCTGGCAACTTGCTGAAATGGACAGGACTCACTGCAGTTCCTTCCCCTCATACAGAGGTAACAGGAAGGGTTCACAGTTTTAGTGTTGGGACCTGCATTTTTGGTTTATCTTGACGTTGGTATGCAGGCTTACGACACTTTGGCCAAAGGGTTTAACTAAAAAAACAAGTAATTACTATTATTATTCAAGTATTTAAACTTTATACTCATTACCATATATGTTTTGTCAATTTGATGTAGCATCGGGCACCCGTGTCTTCTGTTGTACGTATACATTTGCCACGCTCAGTAGCACTCATTTTGGCATAAATATATATTCATGATGTGGTGGATGTAGGAGTTTGAGCTATCTGGGAATGTATGTAAAGTACCCTTAGGGATTCACA
The DNA here is from genome assembly GCF_040206685.1 of Ascaphus truei. Taxonomy (NCBI): domain Eukaryota; kingdom Metazoa; phylum Chordata; class Amphibia; order Anura; family Ascaphidae; genus Ascaphus; species Ascaphus truei. The sequence continues at coordinate 454,705,924 of NC_134484.1, read as the reverse complement.
AAACTATCAATAAATCATTACATGCAATTATTCCACAATTATTGATTAACTAATACATCCTTTATAAGGCCATCAATACTATATGACAGTTTATCTAGAAAAGCCCACACCAGATTAAAAAAATCACACAATAATTGTAGGCCATCAAAGTTTAATTTGCAATGACATTCTCGTTTAACATTTAATTTTATTGGTCTAAATTCAACTTACCATAATTGAACCGATAACAGGACCTTTAATCACCCACCACAATGCAGTGTTGTTGTTCATATCCCAACATCTAGGGAAAAGAATAGAAAATGCTAATAGCATCTTTTTACCTTTTCAATGTATTTATATTAATTACAAGGACTGGCTACATCGATTGGCAACTATTACAATTGGTCACAAACTTTAGAATCTATAACACATCTGATTCCTTTCAAATATCTATTTTCATAATTTTCTCACATCTGAACCCAAGCTACATATCTGGATGAGGACTGAAGGGTGAGCAGTAATGAATCCTCCCCAAAATATTTTTGTGTCTACATTATGTGAAGCAGAGGTTCCTCTATACCATATTCAAAATAAATTAAGTTTTTAATGTGCAAGTATTAAACAAAAATGGCCACCAGAGTCACCAATAGAGGGCAATGATAATCTCCAGTCACCTCACCTTGGCAGCCATATTGTCTCTCCCAGAAACTAATGTTTGTCCTAGGAGCTGCTGCATGCTGTCTTAAAAGTATGTATGAGCTCCTAAGTAGGCCGATAATAACAATGTATACTTTACTCTGTTGATGTGCTTCTTTGCATTAATCTGAAAAGCTGTTAAATATGCCTTACATTATAGTAAAATATTATTTATGCTGTTTCATTGCAAATTGGAATGACATATTAACACATAGGCTTTATTAGATACATTATATTTACTATTAACTTGAAGTTAACATTTTATTCATTTTAACAGGTTAAAATATGAAATACATATGTTAAAATAAATACAATTTGTGTGTTTGCTTTAAGTTTAGACTTTTTTCAAAACCTGATCTCTTGTGCCCATTTTAAACACAAATACAGCAGGGCTGTCAAACATATAGCCTGTTGGGCTGCATAATGGGCCGCTGAGCCCTTCTGTCTGGCCTGCAGAATAAGATCCATCGTACTGGGATATGAGGGGAGAGCTGATGTGGGGGAGGGTCCTGTGCTGCCCCTTCCATGCTTCTTCCACACAACTGCAGCAGGAATTCTCATGAGGCTTGCAGGACTAATAGGAGGGCCCAGTTACTCTTTGTGTGGCAACCTGATGCAGTCAGGTGCGGTAACAGCATGGAAGAGCCAGCACAGGCTCCTCCCCCACACCAGCTTATGCTGACTTACTGCCTGCTCCTGGATCCTACCTCACCCAGTAAGAGAGTGAGTGGGGGGATATTAAGAGTGAGGGGAGGAGGGTGTGAAGAGTGAGGGAGGATGGGGAAAGGGAATGGGCATGGGGAGAGAGATGGAATGAGGGGGAAAGAGACAGGGATGAGGAGAGAGAAAGGGGATGGGGAGAACAAGAGTAGATGGGATGTGGGATGGGAAGTGGGATGGGGATAGAGATGGGATGGGGTGAGAAAGGGGAGGGATGGGTTGTGGACGGGGAGATAGAGGATGAGTGGAAACAGAGAGAGATAAGGTGGGGGGATAGAAAGTGAGGATAATGTGAGAGGGGTGTGGGCTGGAGAGAGATACATTTACATACTTGTAATAAGGAAAGGACATGAAAAAAGTGTACACATAGCTAATAGTTACTGTTTGTTTAATTTTTTTCCTTCTGCCCCTCTGATGATATAGCCTGAGTCTTGCAGTTGAATTTATGAATTGTCCCCAAAGCTATTCTGAGTTTCACAGACCCGGTCTACCCTGCCTGATGCATCTTGACTGTGACCTATTAGGACTGGCTTACAATTCTGTATGTATATAGAGATATAACCCCCCTGTGTGATGAGACCACACTCTCACACTGCCCCTGGCAGTTTCCTCTCCAATGTGCTATGAACATACAACTGTATGGACATATAGCAGCAAATAGTTACAGCCATGGAAGAGGTGGGACTAAGAGGGAGAGGAACCTTCAAGAAGGGGGGGGGGGGTTGCGGCCATGTTGAAATTAGACCTGCACATGGGGTTGAGTGCTATCAGGTTTGGTAAAGGATTGCAAAGTGTGCACATGTACATGCAGCAGGTTACATTCAGGACGTGATCAAGAGTTCCCCATCGGTGGGGACCCTCAATTTCTACAAGGCACCTTGGTACCTAAGCACCCTTTGCAAAGTACAAGCCTGTAACAGTTTGCATACCACGAGCTCCCATGGTTTACCGGCACCATCAACAGCCAATATACCCAGGATTGGGTAGCTAGCGCACAACTGACACTGATTCACACAACTGTGTAGTAATATTGGGGATTTTGTTATAACTGTATACTGTTAGTAGTGATGCTCGGATACAAATGTTGCTCGATTTATCAGGGGTACAGTAAACCTGTTGTACCACCCATATACTGTCGGTATCTTTCCACCCATCTGAGAGTGTTGAAAGTGGAGGGGTTACGTATATATATAATGTTGGGGGCGAGAGACGAAGACATGAGGCGTGACATAGGGGGAGAAGAGTGATATGTAGGGACAAGAAAGTGCCATGGGGGTAGAAGTGATAAGGAGCGAGAGAGTGGCATGGGGGAGGAGTGTACCGCACTCATCTAGTGTCCCATCCTACTCCTTTAGGGTTTGTAGGTATCCTGTATCCTGCCAGCCTGCCTCCTCAGTTGATTTGGGTGTTAGAGAAGGTGGGGCAAGCAAAATACAGGAATCAGACAGAGTTGCATTAACCCATGTGGGCCCTGCAGCTGCAACAGAGGTTGTAGTTGGAACTCACAAGGGATTTTTGGGTGCAGTGCTTGAGAGAGAGGGTCCCTACTTCCTACTTCCTATTCCCTGCCTCCTGACGTCTGAATCCACACTCAGACTGTCAAGAGGGACAAAGCCAAATCTTTTAACATATTACTGTAATTCAGAAGTTTAATTTGGTAAGTCTGCACATTTACCAGTCACTTCCATAGCATGGAATGTCACAAAATGTTTCAAATGTCAAAATCCTATCTAATAGTATCTGTTTTGTCACAGAATATGTATGCAATTTATGTGTCTTTGACAAGATTTTTTTGTAATGACAAATCTTATTGAATACAATGAATACTCTCTTCTTGTAGAACAGAGACCCACAAACATGCTGATGCCAACAATTCCAACAGGTACATGTGAAGCGCAAAACTCCTATTTCCTATTACAGTGGCTGGCGGGCTGGGGGACAGGCAGCAGACAAGTCAATGTTTAATTACAGAGGAAAATGTGTAATTTTGCTAGCAAATCAGACGCTGCACCTTGATATTAAAAAAGTGTTAATTTAACAATACTATTCATGATGTACATACCCCTGGTCATCAAAGTGAAGTCTTAGCACGGCCCATATAGTCACACAAATCAAAGGAGTGCCTGTAAAAACAGAAATGAATGATTGAATTTCAGTCAGAAAAACATGTACTGTTAGTTTTACAATAAACTCAGAAATACAGCACATATATTGTTAGCTTTACAATAACGTTATTAAGGGGCTCGTATCACAGCCTCCAGCTCAAAAACTAAAGTGAAAAAATAAACAAATTATTTAAAAAAACTAAATTCTAATTTGGTGATACTTTAATTCCCTGTTGCATTTTGAAACCATGTTGACTTTTAATCAGTAGTTTCCAACCTTTTTTTGGTTAAGGACCCCTAAGTGAAATTCTGAGGAACCCACAACCCTCTCTAATAGTGCGTCTGTGATCAGATGCATTGTAAGAAACCCCAACCCTCTCTAATAGCGCGTCTGAGATCAGATGCATTGTAAGGAACCCCAACCCTCTCTAATAGCGCATCTGTGATCAGATGCATTGTAAGGAACCCCAGCCCTCTCTAATAGCGCATCTGTGATCAGATTCATAGTAAATTCTTCTGTATTTGATACAATTTTGATATGACCAGAAAACTGCAGGGAACCCTTTAGGGATGCTCGAGGAACTCACGGGTTCCTAGGAACCCTGATTGAAAAACCCTGGCCTATACCCACCAAACTTAATTGAATAAGGCAACATAACTTAAATGTTGGAATGGACGTTACGTTACAGTTCCTAAGTTAATGCTGTATCCACAGAGTTAATTACAGTGCATATGCAAAGCAATGGCTGTACTTCTCATTACAATTGGATTAATGTCATGTTATTGTAGGATAACATTGCATTATCTTCCAATAACATGAGATTATGTCAGAGGATAGGAAAGGGAAAAAATGCTGTGCAATAACACTATATTATTTAAATTAATTATAATTATGCCTAATTAGGTGTTTCACCAATCCAGACACTGCAAAAGTCCTATTTCAGGGTTTGGATGGGAGTAAAGCCATGTTAAGCACTGACTAATATTACTATCTTAATGGTGTTACTTGCACTAACCTTGACAGATTTAAGTACATAGGAGTTGCTATGATAATAATAATAATTTGTTTTTAAAGCACACACATATTCTGCAGCATGGTACAATGGGGTTACGGAGAGATGTACATTAGATGCTAATCAAATAAGTACAAACAGGAACAACTTCAAAAGGTAATGAGGGCCCTGCTTGTGAGAGTTTATAATCTAGAGGGAATAAGGGACAATGCTGAAACAAAAGGTAAAGTGTCTGATAATTGCGGGACGGGGTATGTCACAGGATTAAGTATGGTCCAGATTCAAGGCCAATCTCATTAAAGTTTGAGGGTGTGTATGTTAGGGGGTGTGAGATGGTGAGGATTTTGGTCAAGCTGCACAGCTGTCCCAATAGGGTTAGTGATGGGGGGGAGAGAGTTGTTGGATGTCATTGTAAAAGTGGGTTTTTAAATGTCAGAAGACTGGGGGATACTCTGATGGTGCATGGTAGGGAATCCCAGAGAGACAGGGCAGCACGGGAGAAGTCTTCTAGGCAGGAGTGAGATGAGGTAATAAGGCAGGAGGAAATGCAAATGTCATGGCCAGAATGTAGGAGGTGCTTATTGATATGGTTGTGGTTTAGAGCTGAGATGCAGCATATTTAAGAGCTTTGTAGGTCAGAGCTAGGTTTTTAAATTGGATTCTACAGGATATGGGAAGCCAGTGTAGGGATTTGCATAGTGGAGGAGCAGCATAAGTGGAGTGGTGAGTGAGGTAGATGAGTTAGGCAGCAGCATTATGGATGGATTGGAGTTGGGACAGGCAGAAAATGGAAATGCCAACTAGATGACGGTTGCAGTAGTCAAGTCAGGAGAAGATGAGTGAGTGAATTATGATTTTAGTTGCAACATGGATGAGAAAAGGAATATGTCCTGGCAATATTTTAGAGGTATGGATGGAAGGACATAGTGAGGGACTAAATCTGAATAATGAAGGAGAGATCGGAGTCAAAGATGACCCTTAGACAGTGGGCTTGGGGTTTTGATGAGATTGTGGTATTATTGACATTAAGAGATAGTTTGGGTGTAGGGGTGTCAGTGGAAGCTGGAAAGGGAATGAGTTCTTCTTTGGACATGATAAACTTCAGGTAATAGTGGGACATCCAAGATTGCAGAGAAACAATTGGTGACACCGGACAAGAGAGAGTGGAAGAGGCCAGGGGAGGGAGGAGAGGTACATTTGTCATCGCCATACAGATGATACTGAAAGCCAAAAGATTAATGTGGAGATAGATTCTACATTATGAAATCATTCTTTAAAAAATGAACCTCCAAAGGGGGTGCCAGTATCTCTCTGCAGTTTTCTGCAGTTTTCTGCAGTTTAAAGCTCTAGCATCACGTGTGCCAATAGGATGTCACACCGGATGACAATACAGCTCCCTATTGGCCCGCAGGCCACAGTAGCTTTGAAAATTGGCCATAATGTGAGCCCAGGCTACGAGTCACAGTGGCTACCAGCACCCACTACCAAGGTAAGTATCTCTTGAAGAATGGGGCACCAGAGCTGAAATTATGGGAGTTCAGCTCCCAAGACCCCCTGTTGCAATCCACTGTAAAAGATGAAAATAAAAAAAACTTAAAAAAAAAACTGCTTACATTGCCACTTTAACTTAAAGTTAAAAAAAAAATGTAACTAAAGAGTTGTGGCATAAAATTGCTGAATGAACCTTTTGTGTATGCACAGAAATTGGATACCAAACATTATTAGGTAGACAAATAATGTAACCACAACAAAGAGCCCTAAAATCGTCAGTTTACCATTAATATAGTTTGTCATTGCTGTAATATTGATGTAACAAGTGTTTCCTTTCTGCCTGCCTGTTTCCCAACCCCCTTCATGGCTTTGCAGTGCAGTAGCTCAGAAGGACCAAATCAGCTCTACTTCCCTCAACCCCCCTCCCATCAGGTCAAATTCCTGGGGGGTGGTGGGGTGGGAGGGGTGTTGTGTTTGTGTGTTGTATTATGTACTGTATGTGTGTGTTGCATTGTGTGTGTATGTGTGTGTGTTGTATTATGTATTGTGTGTGTTGTATTGTGTTGTATTGTGTTGTATTATGTGTATGTGTGTGTGTGTGTGTGTGTGTGTGTATTGTTCTGTATTATGTGGGTGTGTTGTATTATGTGTTGTATTGTGTGTAGGTGTTGTTTTGTGTTGTATTGTGTGTGTGTGTGTGTTGTACAGTATTGTGTGTGTGTGTGTTGTAATGTGTGTTGTGTTATGTTTAAGGGGGGTATGTGTATTGGGAGAGGGATATGTGTAAGAGAGAAGGAGGTGGGTGAGAGAGAGAGGTAGATGGACGAGAGAGATAGAAAGGGAACTGGGTAAGAGAGGGTGAGAGATTGGTTTGGATAAGAAAGAGGGGGGTTGGGTGAGTGAGAGAGAGGGGACTTGGGTTAGAGAGAATGGGTTGGGTGAGAGATGGGGGGTGGGAGAGAGAGATAGAGAGCAAGAGAGAGGGGTTGGGTGAGAGAGGTGGGGGGGGAGAGAGAGAGGTGGGTGGTGAGAGATGTAGAGATAGAGGGGGTGGGTGAGTGAGAGGTGTAGGGTGGGTGAGTGAGTTAGAGGTGTAGGGTGGGTGATGGAGCGGTGGGAGGTGGGTGAGTGAGTGCGGTGGGGGGTGAGTGAGAGAGAGAGGGAGGGTGTGGGTGAGAGAGAGTGGGTGGGAGAGGGAGAAGGGGAGTGGGTGAGAGAGAAGAGGGGGAAGGGAGAGAGGGTAAGGGAGAAAGGATGGGGTGGGTGTGAAAGGTGCGAGAGAGATTTAGAGAGGTGGGGGGCAGTATAAACTCTAGTCCTCGGCCCTGGGAAATCTACTGACACCTCTTTTTTTAAGCACTGATGCCAATATTGTCATTTTGAACATACGAAAAAAAATCATTTTTAAAATTGGAAGAAACTGGTTCAAGATTACATTTCAGCTACAGTACTTGTAATATCTTGCAAACTCCTTTATCTCAAAGTACAAGGCATCCACTTTATAGAACAGAAGTTCATCGACTATTCCATCAGCATAAAATAATGTATCATTAGTCTACAACCTAAATAGTAATCAGTATTACAATACTTACAGCTTGGCTTGGTAGAAAGTGCTATGTTAATTTGAATCATCTACGGAGTTACCAATAAACATACTGATATACCATTTCTAAATGAAACACACATTATGAATTAATTGATGACATTTATTGAAACACACAGCAATGTCAAAATATTGTCTTAATATCTTCTGTGATATATATTTTGAACTTTATGATAGAAGTGCATCTTCAATAAACATGTTTATGACAATACAAATAAGAAAACATACCCCAGCCAATTATCGTGTACCAATAAAAATATCTCCTCTCCGGAAAAAATGTTTCAACAAGGAGTGTAAAGAGATAGAGTCCTTCTATAAAGAGCCAGAAATAGTTGGACATGACGCAGTAGTGGAAAAACACCATCACAGCTTTGCATTCCACCTACAACAAGAAAGAATAATTCTTTGAGAAAAAAAAATTGACTATAAGACATAAATCTATTTTGCACTGGACTGTACACAAGTCTGAGAAAGGGATATTGATCAACCACCTCATAGAACTGATCTTTTTCTCTTAGAAGGTGATTGTGATTTGTGTAAGGATGAGATTACTTACCATTTTTAAATGGGACTAAACAATAGGAAAACTATATACGAATCAAACCGCAAATAAATTAAAAGGAGTACATGGTGGCATAACTAGATTTTACAAACTAAACAACTTGAATAGTGTACGTTTTTATTTTGCTAAATGATGCATGAAACAGTTGTTCCAAATACAAAATGCTATGGAAAATAGTACAAATAAATAAAAACAAACAAAATAAACAATTACAATAACAAAACATGTGACAAGAAAAAGAAAGTGCAATAGAATATATAGCCCCAATATTATACATAATACAATTTACGCCAATAAATTCCTACCAAAAATATACAGTAATAAGTTATAAGTCAAATACTAAAACATAACATTCTAGCCTTCTCTATTGATGCAGCCTTGAGGGTTACCAACTTCACACCAAGTTGTCTAGTAGATACAGTATACAGTAGGTAGATAGAAAATACAGTCTCTGCGCAGAATTCAGGAACAAGCAAACAAAGGGAAGAGAGGGAACAATATATTGTAATATGTTTTAACCCAATTTGAAATTTAAGGTGAGTTCTATCATTTGTCACTTACACGTAACTCATGTAACCAGGTATATTAGTCAATTCCATCTGGTTCCCAGGCATTCTTCTAGGTCTTGTATGTAACAATAATATGTAACACTGTTGTTACTACTGTGTAATGCATGTTTTTTCTCCTCTCTCCCAGCATGTATGTATGCATTTCTTTATTTATATAGCGCCATTAATGTACATAGCGCTTCATAGCAGTAATACACGTGCAAAAGACAATCAAATAAATAACAAATACAAATAACACATAAAGGGAAGAAGTGCTTCAGACATACAAGTAACATTTAGGAAAAGGAGTCCCTGCTCCAAAGCGCTTACCATCTAATTGGTTGGTAGAAAGAACGTTCAGAGAAAGTAGGAGGGTATTCTGGTAAGTGCGTCTGCAGGGGGCCAAGTTTTATGTATCATGTGTATAGTATTAGCCACGGTGTTACTCATGTGCTTCTTTAAGCAAGTGTGACTTAAGTTGGGTCTTAAAGGTGGATAGAGAGGGTGCTGGTTGGGTATTGAGGGGAAGGGCATTCCAGGGGTGTGGGGCAGTCAGTGAGAAAGGTTTGAGGTGGTATAGGGCTTTTGATACAAAGAGGTAGAGAGAAGACATCTTTGAGCAGAACGCAAGAATCGGGATGGTGCATAGAGAGAAATTAGGGTTGAGAAGTAAGGAGGGGCAGAAGAGTGTAAAGCTTTAAAAGTGAGGAGGAGAATTGAGTGTGAGATGCGGGATTTGATAGGAACCTAGGAGAGTGATTTCAACAGGGGAGACACTGAGACCGATTTAGGAAAGAGTAGAGTGATTCTGGCAGCAGCGTTTAGGATAAATTGTAGGGGAGACATGTGAGAGGTTGCTTGGGCTACTGGGTGAATGATAGTACTTCCAACAGTAATGAGGAAGGAGGTAGTAGGGCCAGGTTTGGGAGGAAGTATGAGGAGCTCTGTTTTTGCCATGTTAAGTTTCAGTTGACGGAGGGCCATCCACGACGATATCGCAGAGAGACATTCAGAAACATTGATCTGTACAGTAGGTGTAATGTCAGGGGTTGTAATTAGGTCACCTAGAGAGAGTGTGTACAGAGAAAAGACAAGGGGTCCCAGGACAGAGTCCTGGCTTACTCTGACAGAGAGATCGATAGAGGAGGAGGTGTTAGCAGAAGAGACACTGAGAGTACGATGGGTGAGGTTAGAGGAGATCCAGGATTGAGCTTTGTTATGAATACCAAGAGCATGGAGAATGTTAAGGAGAAGAGGGTTGTCCACGGTATCAAATTCTGCAGAGAGGTCAAGTAATATGAGCAGAGTGTAATGACCTCTGTCTTTGGCAGCATGGAGGTCATTAGTTATTTTAGTTAGGGCTGTTTCAGTAGAATGTTCCCGGACTTTAATATTTGTTATTATTTCTACATTGTTTGATATTACCAAATCCAGTATTGCCCCTCTCCTGGTTGGTTCATTAATAATTTGGGTCATGTAAATTGACTTTAAGCACCCCCAAAAACCTGTTTCCTTTTGTTGTAATGCTAATCTCATTGCCCCACTCTATGTCCGGATAATTAAAATAACCCATTATGCAAACATGACCCAGTTTTGATGCCTTCTCCATTTGCAAAATTATTTTATTTTCCTCAATCTCACAGATATTTGGTGGTTTATAGCATATCCCTACAAACATTTTCTTTATATTTTTACCAGCTCTGCTAATTTCTATCCACAAGGTCTCTACATTTTCATCATTCCCTTCATAAACATCTTCCATTATAATAGGTTTTAGATCCGGTTTAACATATAAGAATACTCCACCTCCTCTTCTTCTATTTGCTTGATCCTTACAAAAAAGGGAATAACACTATAAATGAACTGCCCAGTCTGTACTATTATCTTATCTGCTTCTGCCTTTCTGCGCCAATTGGGTCTAGTCTTTATACGTTTTCTAGTATTATCTGTATTTACTATAGGTGTCTCGCTGCTTACTGTACCAAACTCGCACTTGCCAATATTCTACCTCCATGACACCTTGCTAGTTCCTCATTCAGCATTTAGGGTGGACTGGAATGGGAAGAGTCGGAAGAAGGGGGGGGACCAATTACGAATATGTAACTTCCTGTGGTCTAATCAAGACTTTAAAAACTAGAATAGTTTTTTTGTAGTGTTTTGGAGATGGAAGCAGCAAGAGGGTACTGCATGTGTCATATAGAGGACATGGAGGAGACACATACTGTATGACATCTAGACATCTGCCTGGTGGTATTGAAAGGATGGGGCAGTTGTCTATTGTAAGTGTTTCGATGGGGAGAGATGGAGCACTACAGGAAAAAACTGCTAGAGAGTGTGTACCCAATAAAAAGGTTTATTGGATCAGAGCATAGCACACAAAAAAATGAGCCCTGGGGCCCCCACCAACGCGTTTCGAGCTTGCGCTCTTTCTCAAGGTGCATACCCTCTGGCAAATCCCCTTACCTGATATAGGTTCATTTTCCCGCCTTTCCTCGCCACTAACCCGTCGCTCAGTAGCGTCACAAGGAGCGCGCCATGTTGCCATGACGCCCCATGAGTCGTGCCGTCGCGCTGGGTAGAGTGGTGACGTCAGTGCGTCTTTGAACTACAGCAACAGCTTTATTTCTATCACCTAACGAACAATAATAAAAAAACTTAAAATAACTTTATTGAACATTTTTAATTATGAACAGTACACAATCTCCGTTCTCAACGAAGTGTGTATCTAAGGAAAACATGATAAAAACAACAAAAGTATTAAAACAATCCTTGGTAGTTAGTGATGTTTTTTCTTACTTGGGATACCTATATGTGACTTCTATGAATGATTTCAGTTGAACACAAACATAGAACAAGAAACAGAGCAGGCATGCATATAACCCTAATGTTATCATTTTTGATTATTTGCAAAAGATTACTATTAATCTGCTAGATCCACACCTGCCTATTCTTTTAACTATGAAATGAAGTCACATATACAAAATTCCTTGTGATCCATAAATGTGTAGAATCACCAGATGTTTGAACTGTGATGTTATGTATTATAGACCAACACTATATTTGTTTGCACAAAATTGTATTTTATTTTATATTATGTATTATATTCATTTTAGTATTGGATAGGATGACAATTAATATTGATTGTACAGTGTGTTCCTTGGACTAAATCTACCAAGACTACAAAAGGTGCCCTGTTATGAAAAATGATTATGACAATTCATTTTAGAAAGGGATTACAAAGGGTGCCATGTTATGAAAATTGATTATGACAATTCATTTTAGAAAGGGATTAAGATCCCACTCTGAATTTAACCCAAACGGAATTCTCGTGTTTAGGGTAAAAATCCAGAAGAGTTCCCTTTTATCCAGTAAGTCCAGCCTATTGCCTCCCCTGTAGGGTTTCTCAATATGCTCAATTCCTTTATATTTAAGTTTGGTAATGTCTCCATGTTTGCAATTTGTAAAATGTAGAGATACAGGGTGTGTAAGATCTCCTTTTTTAATTAGTCTAATATGCTCCCTCATCCTGATTTTTAATGCTCGTGTGGTGCGTCCTACGTACTGTTTGCCACATCCACAGTCCAATAAATAGACTATGAATGTGGCATTACAGCTTATGAACGATTTGATGGGGTATGACTGTCCTGTATTAAAGGATACAAAGTTGTGTGACTGCATCATATAAGCACAAGATATGCACTTAAGACATTTGAAACATCCTTTTGGAAGATATTCCTTTGCATTGGAACATGAGGATGAAAAGAGGCTTCTTGAGACATGATTGGCTATCGTTTTGGCTTTTCTGAAGACAAAACGAGGGCCTTCTCTATATACTTCGTTTAATAACGGATCTGCAGACAAAACATTCCAGTGTTTCTTCACAATGTCTTTAATGTTATTCACTTGAATGTTATGTTGTGTAATAAAGACTGGATTGTTTGCTTCCCATTTGTTTTGACGGGTTAATCGATTTCTTTCTTTATTCAAGAGATCATCCCTGTTCATGTTCCCCACCTCCTCTAGGGACCTTTTGAGGTTTGAACTTGGGTATCCCCTCTCTTCAAATCTTTTTAATAAGTCATTCGCTTGAATTATGAAGTCTTCATTTTTTGAACATATTCGTTTTAAACGTATTAGTTGTCCTTTTGGAATTGAATTTAGGAGGGGTTTTGGATGACAGCTGTCAAATCTTAAATATGTGTTCCGGGAGTTTATTTTTCTATATACATTTGAATTAATTTTCGATTCCATATCAATGAATAAAAATAAATCCAAATAATGTAAGTGATGATAATCAAAAGTGTGGGTGAATTTTAAATTTAACTCATTGTGATTAAGGTGATTGATGAATAATAAAAGTGATTCTTCCCCTCCTTCCCAAATAAATATTAAATCATCTATGAACCGTCTGTAAAACGTGATAAAGTGTCGATAAGGGTTATTATCTCCAAACACGCGGACCGACTCCCACCAACCTAAAAATAGGTTGGCATCATCCACACCCAAAAAGAATTATTCAGATAAACAACAAAAATCTATTCTTAAAAAGAATATTTCTTTTTCACAAACAACTAGTGGGGAATCTGATTTCTCAGATAGTGATGCAATCTCTCACACAACGACTCAATATAGAGATCATCATGATCCCAGACCCCAGAGGAAAACCAGAGGGGAACCCACAAGTTCAGGACACTTCACACAGGACAGTGATAGTAGAAACAAAGAATATCAATCAAAAACTTTTTTTGGGTCTTCAAAAAACAGGGAACACACAAACACACGCGAAGAGGAAAGAAAAGAAAACAAGAAAAATCCCTCAAAGAGGAAAAAGAACTCTTAATTGAACACACAGGAGTTATCAACCTAACTGACATTCCTCTTTCCCAAGCAGAACTTTCAGTCCTGGACAAGGGGTTGAAATTCGCGCCCACATCCAAATGTAAATTATTTGATGTCATTATTGACCTGAATAAATATGTCCGTAAGCTGACCCTCAAACGTTTCTTTAGTGGACGGGGTGAGGTAGATGAGGATGGTGAAGAGACTGAACCTGTGGACGACACTGAGACAAGGGACGATTTACCCTTTGCCCAGGATAGCTTCACAGAGTCACCTCTAGATCCTAATCCTACTCCCTCTTCCCTGACATTCAGAGAACAATGCTGCATACAGGATATGAATGCCCTAATACATGATAATGAGATGCCTAACACCATTGATCTTTCAAATGTTTTAGGAAGACAACAATCAGGTTTAAAGAAAAAATCTACTTTTTATCCTAAACACCTGAAGGGCCCCTGCCTTACTACCTTCGAGAAACTTGTTGAGAGGGACCTGACCCTCCTCTCTAGGGGATACACCTTTGAACTTTCTCCCCTACAGAGCAGGGTTAACAATCTCAGCAAGAATGAGAGAGATGCTCTACAAAATGTAAAAATAAATAAAAACATTATTGTGAAAGGTGCAGACAAGGGGGAGCCATTGTAGTACAGAGTAGGACACAGTACAAAAAAGAAGCTATCAGACAGTTATCTGATACTGCTGCGGCCAAGTTTATTCGAGCATTTGCCCGTTCTTGGCCGCAGCAGTAGCCTGGCGCGCGCCCGAGTGTGACGGGCGCGCGCCGAAGCAGCGGAAGAGCGCCCTCCGATCGGGGCGCTCTCCCTACCGCTGCCGGGTCCGCCGGGTCCCCCGGAACCCCCTGCCGCCGTCCCGCAGATCGCGGGACACCAGGGCTCCCTCGGGGAGCCCTGTACGCGCGTGCAGGGGGCGCAGGCTCCCGAAGACGCGTGACCACGCGTCTATGACGCGCGGCACGCCGAGGGGCGGCCACTAGCAAGCCGGGAAATCTCCCGGCTTGCGGTACCGACCACACTGCAATAAAGTGTGTCGGTACTGTACATCATCCTACACTGTGCTACGTGGCGACCCAACTCCTATGTTTCTAAAACAGCTCAAAACACTCTTAGAAGAGGGCTCCCTCTTGGGGCTCCTAGATCAAAAAGAGTGTGATTTTCTTTTCGAGACACCTCCCATCATCCCCATCTTCCACCTTCTCCCAAAGATCCACAAAACTTTGGACTCCCCTCCAGGGAGGCCAATAGTTTCTAGTATTGGATCTTTGGGAGATGGTGTCTCTAGATATGTGGACAAATATTTGCAGAACTTTGTACAAACTCTACCATCACATATCAGAGACAGTGGTGACCTTCTTGACAAACTATCATATGTAAAATGGAAAGAAGGTTACATCTGGGTTTCCCTAGATGTAACCTCGTTGTACACCGTCATAATGCATCAACATGGTATGGCAGCTGTCAAAACTTATTTTGAGCACTCCACCTTTTCACTGACACAGAGCACTTTCATTTTAGATTGTATAGATTTCTTACTCACTCACAATTATTTTTTGTTCGATGACACTTTTTATCTCCAAACACGTGGAACCGCAATGGGTACCAGCTTCGCTCCCTCATATGCCAACCTATTTTTAGGTTGGTGGGAGTCGGTCCACGTGTTTGGAGATAACAACCCTTATCGACACTTTATCACGTTTTACAGACGGTTCATAGATGATTTAATATTTATTTGGGAAGGAGGGGAAGAATCACTTTTATTATTCATCAATCACCTTAATCACAATGAGTTAAATTTAAAATTCACCCACACTTTTGATTATCATCACTTACATTATTTGGATTTATTTTTATTCATTGATATGGATGGGAAAATTAATTCAAATGTATATAGAAAAATAAACTCCCGGAACACATATTTAAGATTTGACAGCTGTCATCCAAAACCCCTCCTAAATT
Source organism: Ascaphus truei (assembly GCF_040206685.1). NCBI lineage: Eukaryota > Metazoa > Chordata > Amphibia > Anura > Ascaphidae > Ascaphus > Ascaphus truei. The sequence continues at coordinate 454,690,392 of NC_134484.1, read as the reverse complement.
CAATTCCAAAAGGACAACTAATACGTCTAAAGCAAATATGTTCAAAAAATGAAGACTTCATAATTCAAGCGAATGACTTATTAAAAAGATTTGAAGAGAGGGGATACCCAAGTTCAAACCTCAAAAGGTCCCTAGAGGAGGTGGTGAACATGAACAGGGATGATCTCTTGAATAAAGAAAGAAATCGATTAACCCGTCAAAACAAATGGGAAGCAAACAATCCAGTCTTTATTACACAACATAACATTCAAGTGAATAACATTAAAGACATTGTGAAGAAACACTGGAATGTTTTGTCTGCAGATCCGTTATTAAATGAAGTATATAGAGAAGGCCCTCGTTTTGTCTTCAGAAAAGTCAAAACGATAGCCAATCATGTCTCAAGAAGCCTCTTTTCATCCTCATGTTCCAATGCAAAGGAATATCTTCCAAAAGGATGTTTCAAATGTCTTAAGTGCATATCTTGTGCTTATATGATGCAGTCACACAACTTTGTATCCTTTAATACAGGACAGTCATACCCCATCAAATCGTTCATAAGCTGTAATGCCACATTCATAGTCTATTTATTGGACTGTGGATGTGGCAAACAGTACGTAGGACGCACCACACGAGCATTAAAAATCAGGATGAGGGAGCATATTAGACTAATTAAAAAAGGAGATCTTACACACCCTGTATCTCTACATTTTACAAACTGCAAACATGGAGACATTTCCAAACTTAAATATAGAGGAATTGAACATATTGAGAAACCCTATAGGGGAGGCAATAGGCTGGACTTACTGGATAAAAGGGAACTCTTCTGGATTTTTACCCTAAACACGAGAATTCCGTTTGGGTTAAATTCAGAGTGGGATCTTAATCCCTTTCTAAAATGAATTGTCATAATCAATTTTCATAACATGGCACCCTTTGTAATCCCTTTCTAAAATGAATTGTCATAATCATTTTTCATAACAGGGCACCTTTTGTAGTCTTGGTAGATTTAGTCCAAGGAACACACTGTACAATCAATATTAATTGTCATCCTATCCAATACTAAAATGAATATAATACATAATATAAAATAAAATACAATTTTGTGCAAACAAATATAGTGTTGGTCTATAATACATAACATCACAGTTCAAACATCTGGTGATTCTACACATTTATGGATCACAAGGAATTTTGTATATGTGACTTCATTTCATAGTTAAAAGAATAGGCAGGTGTGGATCTAGCAGATTAATAGTAATCTTTTGCAAATAATCAAAAATGATACTTTCAGGGTTATATGCATGCCTGCATTGTTTCTTGTTCTATGTTTGTGTTCAACTGAAATCATTCATAGAAGTCACATATAGGTATCCCAAGTAAGAAAAAACATCACTAACTACCAAGGATTGTTTTAACTTCGTTGAGAACGGAGATTGTGTACTGTTCATAATTAAAAATGTTCAATAAAGTTATTTTAAGTTTTTTTATTATTGTTCGTTAGGTGATAGAAATAAAGCTGTTGTTGTAGTTCAAAGACGCGCTGACGTCACCACTCTACCCAGCGCGACGGCACGACTCATGGGGCGTCATGGCAACATGGCGCGCTCCTTGTGACGCTACTGAGCGACGGGTTAGTGGCGAGGAAAGGCGGGAAAATGAACCTACATCAGGTAAGGGGATTTGCCAGAGGGTATGCACCTTGAGAAAGAGCGCAAGCTCGAAACGCGTTGGTGGGGGCCCCAGGGCTCATTTTTTTGTGTGCTATGCTCTGATCCAATAAACCTTTTTATTGGGAACACACTCTCTAGCAGTTTTTTTCCTGTAGTGCTCCATCTCTCCCCATCGAACCTCTGAATATTCTGGAGAACAGGCAGCACACGTCCATGGAAGAAAAGACCCATAGAAGACCCATCTAACAGTGAGTGATTTGCTCCTTTTACACCATAGAAATCCTATTCAATGTATGAGACTGGACACAAGCAAGTGTGAGTATTCATCAATCAAGAGATGTTGCTCTTCCAGCTTATTGATGCAATGGAAGTGGTGTGATGCTTTAAAGGGTTAATTAATCGTGGGACACTTCAAGGATATGGAATTATGTCTTCATAAACATTACCCAGCAAATGGTCAGGTCTGTGCTAGAGCACTATACAGTGTTGTTTACTCTTGGTCTATTGTAAGTGTTGCACTGTTTCCCCCACCCTATGGTAGATGTGGCAGCTACTGAGAGTGTGGTGCTTTACCTATGGCTCACAGGAGGCCTGAACCTCCGCTACTGGGAGCCTGGGGTGTACCTGATCAGTCTGGTGACAGCACCTCCAACTATGAGGGAACCTAGCTATTCTGGATAACCCCATCACAGGACAAAATACCCAGCAACACACACCAGAGTATAATATAACGGTATTTACTAGGCACAGACTTAGAATACACATATAATATGGAACAACACCTTACAATACGTATATTGGTATACCCACACAGTGTTCCTACAGTACTTGGGTGCAGGGGCACCAGTGTCCAGTCCACAATAGGCACTCCAACCCCAAGTGTGTGCGACAGCGCTGCCCACAATCAGTGTTAAAGTTGGTGCACTTGTAGATAAGGTATACATGCCGTGTCCTCCAACACCCGGTAGCGCCAACAGAAGACAGGGGGCCGTCCGGTCCCATGCCATCGCCGTCAGCGATGAGTCTGCCTCTATGTGGGGTGGTATCTTGCTGGAGGGTCCCACCTTAACAGTCTCTTTATGCGTGGTGGTCTGGTCCCAGACCACAAGCCACATCTGCTGCGTGGCAGCTTTTGCTGTGTCCCTGACACTAATTAGATAATGGGGCAGTGTCCCTGTCTAAGGGCCTGTCCATGTAGCAGCCACAAACTACAGGGGAGTTGGGCCCTAGCTGGGGTCGAATAGGGGGTCTCTGGCCTAGTGCAGGGGCCACAGACACTCTTAACATACACCCTTACCCTTCTGTGTCCCAACTGCCATAGCTGCAAGCGCACCAAATGTATCAATGTTGCTCAGCAGGGGAATTCTGGAGCCGTATTGTCTCGATCGCATCATGTGTCTGGCAGCCCCAGTGCCGCGGAGCCCCTGTTCCTAACATGGCCGCCACTATCCTAGCACTCACATAGAAGATGGCGGCGCCCTGTAAAGGGTGCCACGGGAGCCTCCGGTGACTCGGTCACCTCCATGACTGCCGCGTGCTCACCCGCACCACACCGCCCTTTCCTCCGCTTAGCCGGTGAGTCCTCCGCCAACTTCGGCGGTGCCCACATGCCCAACAGTTCCCCCGCTGCAGCGGAGGTAAGGAGGAACCAAGGTTGGGGGGCCGAGGGGGATGCCCAGAGGGGCGACCTGGCCACATAAGCACTGCAAAAATTCAGGTATATGGTTAGGCTAAAAGGGAGAGAATGGGCTTTTGAAAGTGCAATCCCGCCACAATTTAGTTTGTTATAAGTGCTTCCCTTCCAAGTGCAAAAACTACTGACTGAAGGTTTTAAGGATTGCCACTGCCTGTTTCATTCTTACTGTTTACAGTATGTGGAGAAATACAAATGGTATTTAAAAAATATAAACAATTTTTTTCAAATAAAATGTAGAATGAAGGTTGTAACTGCTGTGTTTTGTGCCAGCAAATTGGAGAGAACTTTGAAATGAAGTTTCATAAATCTGGACAAAGTTATCCATGTGTAGTAATATCTGAGATCTGAAATCCATGTTGGTTGGATATTTTTGTAAATTGATTAAAGAAATATATCTCATTAGATGGCGAAACCTAGGCAGCCATTCCTTTAAAGAGTATTTCACCATTACGGAATTTCTCTATAACACATGCACTAGAAATGAGTTTGATTAAGTGCACTAGGCACTTATTACCTTATTGGTTTTTGTATTTTAGGTCAAGCGCTATTTTGTATGTTTGTGTAGCTGGTTTTCTTTTAGATGGCGAAGGCTGCATGTAAAATTCATACGTTTAAAAAAAGAAAAGTCTAAGTAGACGAAGACATATGTTTGCTTTGGTCGACAATTACAAAATACACTACAAAGCAAGAATTGTTATAAGATCTTTAAAGCTTTGATTTTGCCTTAAAAGAACAAACCATTGATACTGTGCGTGATTTTTCTCATGACTTTTCTGTTATAAGAGTATGCTTAACATATTTTTTCAAGCACAAGTCTTACAATGTCATTGTAGGTGTCTGAGGCACATAAGCTCACGTCAAAGGAGAAGGAGCGGCTCAGTGAATAAAGACACTGACTCTAGCACTGAGTTTGAAGCAGGGGAACCTGGTTCAATTTCCGGTGTTGGCCCCTTGTAACCTTGGGCAAGTCACTTTATCTCCCTGTGCATCAGGCACCAAAAACATAGATTGCAAGCTCCATGGGGCAGGGACCTGTCCCTGCAAAGTGCTACATAAAACTAACAGCGCTATACAAGAACATATTATTATAATTGTTATTATTATTAGTCAGTACTAGGGTGTGAATTATGTTACCTACTTCAGTGATGTTGTGACTACACCATCCTGGTGACCCCCACACTGATCTAAAAAAGACCATATTTTTCTTATTTCCCATTGTAATAAATGTTTCATGCTCTGTAATGTGATTTATGACTTTCTTTACTACCATTTATCAATCATGAGATATCATGCATAATACAGTATGATGTCTACCATTTCCACCAAGTGCAATAATGGTTTTGATTAATTTAATATTATTACAGTAGGCTGAAAATTTCTAAAAATATGATGATCAAATTTGGGTGGGGGTGGGGGGTGATAATGCATTCTTGTGTTTTTCTCAAAAGTTTTCATTTCTCGTAAGGATGCAACTTTAAATGATTGGTTTAACATATTTGATATAATATAATTCAACCCGCTTCAGTAAGAAATATAACAAATGACAGACAGTGCCATTCTGTCACATTGTATGGTTCGTATAATGTACAGATGTAGTGAGACTTACTGTCTCCCGAGCAACAGCTAAGGAAGTGTAAAGCCGCAGCGCTGGAGAAAGTGCTGCCACGGTCCTGCTGTGGGGGTCCCATGCTTCCGGATCAGACCCCCTGCAGCAATAATCCTTCAACACCGGGACAGTCATGGTCTTGCAACTTCTCCCGGTGCTGAAAACAGTCATTCTTGCTACAGTGCATCTGTATGTATCAGATCAGATCATATTGGTTTGGAGCACTGTATATTACACTGCACATATTTTTTTTGCAAAAAAATCTATATTTGTATCGTAATAAATAAATGTCGTTTTTTTAAAATATAGAAGCAGTCTGAAGGTCAACTGTCAAGTATATATTTACTGTATCATTCCCTTATGTAAAGGTTAAGCGAACTGAAATGTTCTAAATTAATAATATACAACACATTAATGTTGGAATTTAATTAACGTGGGGAATTTAATGCTTCATTTACTTTAGTTAATGAGACAAGCGTTACACGCATTCAGCAAGTGTTACTACACTTTCAGTGAGACGTGTTAAACAGATTTATGCTAAAGTTGAAAAGATTTTCAGCAATTTCCAGTGATTTAATCATAATACATTCTAAGAAACAAGTTATTAACTAAAGTCGGAGCTTGAAAACATGTGCATTAGTAGGGCAAAAACTAATTTTATTAAAACAGCCAGTTTAATAAATTAAAAACTGAAATGGCTCTCAATGGAATTATGTGTAGCCAGGTCCCCCTCTTACCTCCGGGCTGCGTGAAGGGGGTGGCTGCTGAGAAATCTCAGGTGGGAATTGCAGTGGTGCAGGGAGTTGTGAGCAGGCGAGCGGATCGACGGTGTTTCGCCGAGAGTGCCGCCATCTTGTTTATGCCGCGCATGCACAGTAGCAGCTCGCGCATGTGCAGAAGATATTCAGAGTAGCGGCGGCCATCTTGGTACACCATGCGCATGCGCAGTACAGCGCAAGCAGCGGCCATTACACCCATGGCTCCGCACGGGAACTACAAGTCCCAGCAGCCCCACGCGGAGGCGTACACCATTGTGGACGATGACAACGTTGGATCAGATGGATCCCTTTGTTAATCAGCAATACCCAGGTGCTGGAGCCCCGGGAAGGTACCCAACTATGTGTACCAACACTTCACGGGATAGCGCTATCTCCTACACTTTTGGGTGGGTCTTGACATTGGGGGAAAAATACATCCGTTTATTGGTGCCAAGCACCCTATGTACTTTGGGGACACTCATTGGTGGTATGGGGCTGGGCCTACTATACTGTGTGGTACAGGGGACTGTTATAGTGTGTTCAGTGTGATGGTGAGGGGGTAACCAGGCTCACCAACAAAGGTCGAGCACTCTTGGTTGCCCCTGAGTCATGTGGTGTGGTCCTAGAGTTTCAGCTCTTGGACCTGGCTGTCGTGTATGTATTGATATGCATTGTGTGAAAATATGCGACAATAAAGAATTTTTGTGTTTTTGCCTTTCCAGGAGTGCCAGCAAGCAGGAATTGCTAGGCTATGAGTTTCAGGGTGGGTTTGACGGAGAAAGTCTTTACAGGTTGTGGCTATATAGCGGAGTTCCCAAGTTACAGGATACCCCAAAGATGTACCCGCCATCACGTAAGATTCTCGGATACATAGAAGCATAATGCTCCGGTCAAACTCCTACCCTGAAAACGTTCATGCAGCTCACCAACAGGAGTCCCTGCTTCAGAACAGACCAGAGAAGTAAAAAGGGGCATAGGGATTTGTGTATCCCAGATATAGTCAGGGGTCCCTGGATTAGGGGGAGTCCCCTACGGTATATGCCCAAACCACCGGACCCGGTATAGGGGTTCGGGGTATCTCCAACTACGTATAAGGTAGCTAGAGTGAAATTGTTTCTAAGTCCAGCTTCGGTACAATTGAAGCAACCCTGAAAATGAACCTAAGCGTTATTTGAAACAAATTTTATTCAAACATCTTATAGAAAGGTCAAGGAGCTCTGAAAATGAACGTGCGCGTCTTTTCAGTAGATCCTAGGGGAGAAGGGACTTAGAAGAATTTTGTATGATTTTTATTAACATAACATGGTGTATAACAGTGTATATGTATATGCAATGTATATGAACTGGGGAATTTCCAAGTCCGTGGTTCCGAGAGACCAGATGGCCACCAGGCTTGGTGCCATTGTGTCTGGTCGGGTCCCGGACTTGAAAGTCTCAGAGATGCCAGGCTGTTAGGGCGGACGGAGTACCGGAGTTACACTCAAGTACCCACATCCTGACATGAATAAGGGCTATCCGGCAAACATTTGCCCATCCCCAGACTCTGAGGAGCCTGGCACAGCGGAGGGTTCAATATGCTAAGTGGCAGAGGTGCCAGGTTGACGCATGCCCCTTAGCAGAATTGAAATCAGTGCCCGCCCGGCTTCAGAGTACCGGCAACTCTATGATAGGCTGATAGGAAAATTCCCACACGCTGATTGACTGTAGCGTTTTGTGAATGAGACTCAGAATCCAATAACAAACCTAGCAGTCAATCAGGTTGAGAGATTCTAAGCGCCAAGACAGCAGCATCAGATTTGAATTGACCAAAAGATGCTCTGAGAGAAATAGACGCGAGCCAGGTTCAGAAATTTCAAGGCGAGAAATTTTCTAAGTCCCACTTTTCGGGGCTAAGTTCTCAGAATAGAACGTAGCGGTTACAGCTGGAACTACAACCTGGTCAAGGAATTTTGGCATCTCCGGAGCAGATACAGCGGTGGCACCTGGTAATGCATGCCGAGTCCAGTTCCAGGACTTTTGCAGGTACATCCCCGTCAACCAAAGACTTTGTTTTATGGACTATCTGAGCTAGGAAAGGTTACTTTTTTTAGCCCAGATCCCCCAGTAAGTGTGTCCCCCTCAGTATAATTGTAATTCGCTGTATATAGGTCTGTTTCAATGGAATAAATAACAATTTGTTTTACTTCTTGGTTTTGCTCAATGAATAATCCCAGTTTAAAGGTGTAATTGCCTGGTCTCCCGTGACATTCAGTAAAGGTTGTTATCATCTACCTGAGTGTGTGTATTATTGGTATTGCTCCTGTAAGGGGCTTATCCCACAAAGTTGGGATCCCTTGCAGGTGGAGGCGCTGCACCGAGACAAACCAGAATCACCCCAGGCGCCCAGTAGCAGAAGCTCAGGCCTCCTGGTTGACAAACAGGTAATAGCAGCATTGGTAGTTCCTTCCCTGGTATGGGGAACAAGGGCAACATATGTATAGGAGAAATATAGGCACCCGGTCTTCCAAATCAAAAAGTATTTATTGCGTCAAAGTGATGCAATGTTTCGGTTCCATGAATCAGCCTTTTTGTCTTAGACACGTCTGCAACCCTGTCTTTCACCATTATCACCTAGCATAGAGTGCTTCAGTGCTAGGTGATAATGGTGAAAGGCAGGTTTGCAGATGTGTCAAAGACATGTGAATGTGCTCACAAGTGATATTCTTTATTGGCTATATGCTTAAGGTGGAAGTTTTTTGTCACATTTTTCACTTTTTCACCCACCACAACTTAAAATGTGTATGGTAAACCTACCCAGCCTTCAAAATTGCAAAGCCAGTACAACGATCCTCACATTTTATTTTTGTCACTGTCTCTGTATGCTGGAGGATAGTGCAGTTTGTGTGCTTTCCAGCATTCAAGCAGCTAGTTAATCAGATCCTGGATGAACAAGGGTGTAAAAGGCAGCAGACAACTGCCACAGAGAGAGTAAGTGTAAGGATCCGCGCTGCGGGTATACCCGCTTCCAGCGTCTCCTTACCTTTATTACAGGCCGTCCGGGCTCCCCGGAGGTGTCCCTCGCCACTGACGGCTGCCCCCGCACATCCTGGTCACGTGCATCACCCCTACTGACGCGCACGGACCCAGGCCACCATTAGTTGGCGCCAGGCGCCAGACTCCGCCCCCTCTGACGCGGCACACGCACCTTGAGTGTCGCTGTCCCTGCCCTATCAGCTCCGCCTCCCAGGTCCCTCTTCTCCACCTGACCCTTCCCCTGTCCGTCCCTCTGCTCCTCCCCTTGCTCAGACTACTCCCAAATCCTCCAGTACGTCTCTCCCACTCTCCGCCTCCTCTGACGCGGAGCACGTACCTTGCACCCCCCTGCCCCATCAGCTATGCCTCCCAGGTCCTCTTTCCCTTTCTGTTCCTTCCCTTGTCTGTCCCTTTGCTCCTCCCCTTGCTCAGACCACTCCCAAAGCCTCTAGTAATTCTCTCCTATCTGGGTCTTACTCGGGCCGCTCCGCTGTCCCTCCCCTCACTCTGATTGGTCACAAACGCTCACACTCTGCTCTCCTATCAGGTCCTTATTCAAGCTGCTCCTCGGTCACTCCCCTTCCCCTGATTGGTCCCAGCCCACTATTTAGTTCCCCTTCACCATTTCCTCTTTGCTCTGCATAGCTTCTGTACCTTGGTGCTGTCTGCTGTTGCCTGGCCTCTCTTGTCTTACAGTGTCTGTTCCTATCCCTGGAAATTTTTATGCTGCAGACTTCTACGACCCCTGGACATGGCTCACGGACATTCAACTATGCTGCTCTCTCCAATCCACGACCATTGGCTTACAAACTTTACCCTTCTTTGCTGGAGCTATCAAGTACGGTATCATTTCTATTTTTGTTTACCCGGACCATCTACACTACTTCCACACTCTGGCCGTGCCCCCATTTACTGTTAGGTGTGTGGTATTACTCCTTTACACCTCAGTCCCGAAGTCTCGTCTGGCTTGTGGGCAGGCCGAGCGTTACAGTAAGACTTTTCCAAACCAGGAGGACACTGGTTGCTCTGGCTCAACAGGCCTGTAATAAGTCAGGTCTGCTGGGACTCACTCCCAGACAGAAGATTACAATGAGGGCTAACAAGCTGCTGGACACAGCCCTGTCTACAAGGAACCCGCATTTCAACCCTGCAGAGGGATTAAAGCTGTGTTACAGTATCCAGAAGGGATTTCCTGGACTCTCCTGGGGCAGAGTTCCCAACTATCAGATATGGAATTTTTACTTCTTTCCAGACATTTGTAAGGCAGTGTTTAATCCTGAAAGTAGGTTAGCTACCCAGGTGGTTAACTAGGGATGTGATGTTTAGTAAGTCTCACAAGGGGGGTAGGGTTTTATTTTATGGTTTGGTTTTCTTAAAGAAACAGTGTGCCTAATGTTTGCACAGAATAAACCACTAAAGTTACAGCTTAACCCACTGTTTGGTATATTCCATCAATTTATGGTGTGTGAATCTGGTGTGCTTGCATCAGTGTATGGTGCTTCTATCTGGTGTGCATGCATCAGTGTATGGTGAGTGTATGTGATGTGCATGCATCTATGTATGCGTGTGGACCAGTTGGTTCTTGGGCCAGTTGGTTGAGCTGGCCCCACAGGCTAAAAATAGTCAGTCAGCCTCTGTGTGAAATGCTAAAAAAAAGTAATAAATGCATGTGTGCCAAATTTTTGTTCCCAAGAAAAATATTCAATAGAGTGAGCTATGTACAGTATAAAGTGACACACGGTGTAGAGAGAGAGAGAGAGAGAGAGAGAGAGAGAGAGAGAGAGAGAGAGAGAGAGAGAGAGAGAGAGAGAGAGAGAGAGAGAAAGAGAGAGAGAAAGAGAGAGAGACAGAGAGAGAGACAGAGAGAGAGACATATCAACTGCGGGCACAATAATATAAACTCATTTACAGCAAATCTATTGAAATAATTGTTACTATAGGGAATATTTTACTTACAGTTGAAACATGACAATGGTTGCTGTCTTGCTCTGCATACAGCATTTCATCTTTAATGAAGACCGAAATAGCCCGCAGAATAAATGAGACAAAAAGGTTCATGTGGATAAAGTTCCTGGTGCAGTGAAGCTTTCTGAAATTAGTAAAAAAAATTAAAATAGTACACGTAAAAAAATAGATTGAAAGAACAGTGCCTTTTCTTAATGACATCTGATAAGTTTTACCTTAGAAAAGTCAAGAATAATCAAGATAATGTACAAGAAAACATACAGAACATAAGGGTGTGTGACAGGTCAAAGATAACACTGGAAACCAAATGAGAGTTCATCAGAGTGAGGGAGAGATGTGCTAGAAAAGGACACCGATACATACAATGGCAAATATATTTAAGCTGAACAGATTAAGTATTTCAAATTGTCACTTCCATTTATAATACATTAAACGCATTCGGCACCGAAAGGGCCATGGTACCAGAGTGCCAGGTTCCCTTCAGCAAGTCATGTTATCTCTCATCAGCGATCAAATGATCGCAACGTTACAGCAGTAATGTTAACAGAAGAGGGTCCTCCTCGTCTATAGAAATTTTATGAAGTAGCTGTTGCAGCGTAAATCCACGGGGCACTCAAGCAGTTAACTATTATTGTGGCAAAGGTTATTGCACCCGCTGTCACATTATGGTGAGATATTTTCTGATATTCTGTATGAACTTGGCCAATGGGATTTACTGTACTGTGGAGAAAGCTGCTTTTTGCATACTGTTAGTGAAATTGACTAATATATATCTATTATTCAAGGGCAAAGTTATAGTAGTATTAGATCCTGGAAAATTGTCAGACAGCATTTACTATTAAATGTAACATTCATTAATGGGCCAACAATATTTATTCATAGATGTACACAGCTTTGGAAACCTTGTATTTCTATTCTTCATGCATACTGTCCACTGGACCGTCTTATTGGTTTATCTGCAATACATTATACAAACACAAACAATTTATAGAACGTTCACTATTGGAAGCATATCTCTGTGGAAATGTAAACCCCTTTACTGCACAAGTGTGCAATTAGCCTTTTCATTCATTAACTTTCTTCTAGTTCCTCGATGCCAGTACAAACAAATGTAAATTATGCTAACAATTTAACCGTGCTCAACTAGACTTGTAAATTCGGAAAATGTTTCAGTATAATACCTGATGTGCTCAGTCCAAATGAACTTGGGTGTAAGAGTCCTGTATCCCTCTAGAGAGGATCCTAAGTAAATAAAGAGGGAAGAATGGACAAGTACAAACCGTATCAGTAAAAATGTATTAGAAACCAGATAAAAACAAGTTCGGCTCACTTACAGTACATGTGAGAAAGTATGGCGGGACATACTGTAACAGGGCACAGGTAGGGGAACATCGATCGTAATGGGTCCTCAGGCTTCCTAAGAGAGTCAGCTCACCAGTCCTTCCGGTATTGGCATCCTGCACCAGATCCTGGAATCCAGATGAATTTCCGAGTCTTTGCCTGCCTCACTATTTCCACTCAGCCCTCGCTCGTGGTCTGCTCCACAGCTCCTAAACTCACTTCCACGGAAGTGAGTTTTGGAGCTGTGGAGCAGACCACGTGCGGCGCCTGAATGGAGATAGTGAGACAGGTAAAGACTCGCAAGATCCTCCGGATTCCAGGATCTGGTGCAGGAGGCCCATACCAGAAGGACTGATGAGCTGGCCCTCTTAGTTCGCCTGAGGACCCGTTACAATCTAGGTTCCCCTACCCTAGCCCTGTTTTGTCCCTCTATACTTTCTCATATGTAAGTGAGCCGCACTTGTTTTTATCTGTTTTCTAATACATTTTTACTGATACGGGTTGTGCTTGTCCATTCTTTTTTAAAAGGTAAATTATGCCCTGCCCAGTTCTGGGTAGAACCCAAAGTTTCAACAAATCAGATTCCTTCAGCCCATAAAAGACTCTCTGCTTTCCTGTTCACAGTAGTTATTTGTTTAATTGAGTACTAAAAGAAACCGAAAAACAATGAAGAATAGATGAGCAAAAATGTAGCTGGGGAGAGTTGTACTGGCATGGAGGGACTAGTAAGAATCATTCCACGTTTCCCTCTTCCTGCCTCCTATGCCAGTGCAATCAAATGGTAACATACAGTACCAAAGCACTCTCTTACTCAAGGTGGAAGAAAATAAGACCACAAACTATAGAAACATAAATACTTAAACAGAACAATACACCTCAAAATATCAGAAGAGCAATAGCTCTCAGCAGCAGAGCAAAACAGCTTAGAGCAAACAAACTCCAAAAAAACAGCAGAGTGGACAGCTCTGGACAGTCAACAGACCACACAGCTCTGGACAAGCTCAAAGCACCATGCAACCTCAACAGAGAGCAACTGCTGTACACAGGGCTCATAGGCATGTTCACTGGCAAAGTGAAGGCCCAATAAATACTATACAGTATGAGTAATAATGGGCTAATTAGACTAAACAAGAGAGTCTCATGCAACAAAAGGAAACCAAACCCTAGGTCAGAAAAGGTAACACATTTTTCTTACCTACAGAACAAAATAAAGCACTTATCTGCTTCTAAAGTACGTACTGTATACCATAATAGAGCAAATTCTGCTTCAACTTTTGTAACATATATTAAGAACTCTCCACAGAAGATCTAAATCAGATATGTACATTATAGATCTTCGCCTTTTGAAATACTAGGTGGCACCAGCATGGTTTAATTCCAAACCCATAGCTAGAGATGGGTAACATTTTAGAAGTAATCCAAATCTGCAAGACCTTTTCAGCTGCGGAATTCCATGGCTCAGTCTCAAAAAGGCAGATTTGCCTTTTTTTCCTATCACTGAAAATCCGCCCAGTGGATTTGGAATCCGAATCTGCAAACAGAATTATTATGGAAGGAGTATATAAATAGGGGTGCAGCCTCGTTTAAACCATTGTGTTGTAGGCAGGGGAGTGGGTGGGGTTGGAAGGAGAACTGTGTGCTGCTGCTGCCCCCTGCCAGTGCCAGGCAGGGCGTCGATATAGCAGCAGATCACCTGAGTCTGTCTGACCCCAAACTCGCTATCAGTAAGCCTAGTATAGCACTAGCATATATAACAAGGGAAGTTAACAAATAATAACATGTCTAATTGTAATTATAGTTTTAGTCGTTTGAAGAAACGTTTTGAAAGTAGATGTGGAAGAGCAAAAAGCAGTGGACATAGTTTTGGTGGAGGTCGTTGTGGTGATGGTGGTGATGAATTGGATAAAGTTAAATCAGTAATATTTGGTGCTGGTGCTGAACCTACTACTCACGGCAACTATACGTGGAAGGACAATGACTCCATCTCAAAATCCCTATCTCACTACAGATTGTCCATATCCCCCTGCCTAGTAGACAATGAACTTCCAGTTAGGAGATTTAAAATGGGTATGGGGTGTTGAAGTCTGCCTAGGACCCAGCTGCTAGTACTAGGAGTACTTCAGAAAATAAAATTGCTAATGAGATAATTATTGAGAATATTAGTGTCAGTCCTAGGGAAAAGCTAGTTTGGCCACACCACTCCCACCAGTGCCAGCTGTTACTGTTGCCAAGCCCAGTATTGTCATCTGCAAAAGTTGCATCCTTCTTGTCACATTTAAAACATTCCTGAATTCTGAACAAGTACTGGCATTAATAGTACAAAATGCGGAAAAGCTGTTAAAATAGTCAGATGAAGAAGAGGAAAAGTCACAGGGACTGATATGTGGAGTAGTGGTCATGGAGGTGGTGACTACTTCAAAGGGTAAAGACTGCCCATTGGGTATATATTTCAAAACAACCTGCCTCATCACCAGCTAAAAATTGAGGTGCCTACATATTGGAATTCCACATTATATATGACTGAGCGTCTCCAAGAGCAGCAGAAGACAGGCAATGATTACTGTATGTAATGGAGCATGCAAGGAAGCTGGATAAGGCCTTTCGTTAGCCTGGACTATGGCATCTGATGGGAGAGCTGTGCAGACTGCTGAGACCCTTTAAGGAAGTCACTGCTCTTGTGAGCAGTGGTGAAGCTGGCATAAGCATTACTTGAATGCCTGCTAAAAGACCAAAACTGGGCAGGTTTGAGGGCGGAACAGGCATCACCCCAGGGTGCTGATACCTATAACCCCCCCCCAGGCATGATGCTTTCAATGGCCACTAGCCTGCACCTGGCTATGGCTACATTTGGATACTTATTTATTTATAAAATGTTTTACCAGGAAATATTACATTGAGAGTTACATCTCGTTTTCAAGTATGTCCTTTGCACAGAGTTATAATGACAAATACATGGTTACAAATGCATAGTTACAATGAGTGAAATGGCTTATACAGTAGATTATATACAAGACATTGTATGCGCAGTCAAAGATAATATATATTATAGGCGTAAATAACAGTTACAGACCAGATTAAAATGTGAGACAGCATTAGTTTTGAAATAACTTAGACTGGTGGCGGCTGTGAGAGTCTCCGGTAGATTGTTCCTGTTGTGGGGTGCATGGTAAGAGAAGGAGGAGCAGCCGGATACTTTATTGAACCTTGGGACCATGAACAGTCTTTGGAGTCAGATCTCAGATGATATGTGGTAGGGGTGAGGAGCTTGTTCAGCTAGTTGGGTAGCTTGCCCAGAAAGTATTTGAAGGCAAGACAGGAGAGATGAACTTTGCGCCTATACTCAAGTGATGACCAATCTGGTTCTTTGAGCATTTCACAGTGATGTGTGTTGTAATTGCATTGTTAGTACATACAATTAGTAGTATGCTGCGGGACTTTCATGCTGGCTCACGAGGTAGGATTTAACCCTAACACTGCCTGCACTTACCACGACTTTTGTGCCAGGGCCGGGAAACCTATAGCCACGGACACTAGGCTACAGGCTCCCCCTGGTGAAATCTCTCAAGGCTTGCATGAGGCACACTATCACATACTACCAATAAATGCATGATGACTGGGCATAGATAACATTGTACACATATGAACTGTAAACAGGCACTTCTATCCAGAACAGCTCCTACTTGTGCAGTAAATATCCTGCTCTGATACTCCCTTTTCACTTTGCAGAACAGCTCATGCTATAATAATGTTTAAGGTTAGGCTTCTGGACTAATCTTCCATTCCTATCCGGCACAGTGACTGAATAGCATCTCCTCTGACCCTTCTCAGAAATGTACTCCACTCGATCTATAAACACACTCCGGCCTACCTTCCACAATTTTATGAGGTAATGAGCCCAGCTATTACAGTGAGCAGACATGTAGTCCAGGACTGCATCCCTGACCCATGCCTCCCTATGTCCTCGGACTCCCACATGATAGGTTCCGGTACATAGGGGAAATCGTAACCATGGGATCGTCTATATCGCTGGACCACTAACAGTTGGCTCTACTATTTTTAATGAGGTTTTGCCCGGGCAATACCCAGAGCAAAGGTTCCTCCAGTTAAGCATTATACGAGAGCATCCCCAGGCCTTATGTTGAGATTGTCCAATGGCTATACCTTTATGGCAATTCTGGATAATTTCAGCCGTCTGTTCTGTGGTAAATTCTCCTTCCTCCCACCACAACCGATTTACCACGTCCTCTAGCACTAGCAGGAATCTAGTCCTATGCATATGTGGGACATACCCCTGAAATCTAGAGTCCCACCAGTGTATTTCGTCCCCAGCATGAAAACTAAATGGTGTTGCAGTACATTCAGATGTTAACATGCCTATGGGAGGGAATGGTTAAAGACCCCTTCTCCCATAGGGGACAGAGAATAAGACAGTGGTATACCCAGTGCATCGTCATCAAAAGACCCATTGTTACCAGGACAGCTAGGCACTACCTTGTACCTATGTGGGGAAGAACCAGTCAGGTCAGTCTCTGAGGTAATTAAAGTGCCCTGAGCAAGGTCCACTTTAGGCGTGGTACATATAAATGTTCTAGTGTCCGATTAACTTTATGCTGATCTTGCCCCATCACCGCCATCATATAAGCTCTCATTGTCGGGAGCGTCATGGAGCTCAGGGACTATAGCCTCAACTATTGCATCAGCCCACCTTAATTCCAGGGCTCTGTCCTGCTCCAGACACTGCAGGATAAACGGGTCGACAGGGGCAGTGGCACTCACCGGAGCAGACACAGCAATCATCAGATCCACCCCGACGGTTGACTCCCTGGTAGCTCCTGCTGGTAGCGCTGGAGATGCTAGCGTAGTGACAATGGCCAAAGTACCAGCCGATACTTTGGAAGTCGATGCACCCGCGTCGACCTGCTGGGCTGCAGCATCCTCATCAACCTACTGGGCTGTTGCACCCTCATAGGACTGCAGTGCTGGGCACCCGCATAGAACTGCTCAGCTGTAGGACCCACATAGACCTGCCGACTGGGAGAAGGTGGCATCGACTCCCGGTGAATCTCCTCACAGGCGATGATTGCCTCCGCCCGGGTGGAGTTGTTGTCGATGTCATCGCTGGAACCTCCGGAGGCTCTTTCCTGTTGCAATGGGTTGCTTGGGCATGGTCCGCGCCGATGGAGCCACACTCCGACAGCGGCACGGTGGGGGACCCCCCTGCCTCCCCCTTGGACAGCAAAGATTCAGGTTGGCTGGAATGTAACCATTACAGGAAATCATGTTTGTACTGGAATGAAGAGGTAAAGGTTTTTCTGACACCTCTGCAGGATGGCCCACAATCCGTATAGCAGGGGAAGGCGCCCGCAGATACCTCTCCACACAACGGACGACGTCCTGGAAAAAATAGTTCTGTTCCTGCAGTAGCAAGCAGGGAGAGAAGGGACTGCCTTCCCCGGTCACTGCAAGCAGTAAGTCATTCTTGTAGTCACAGCGTGGTACGGTGGGGCGATGACTATAGACTTCCTGGCAGGGAGTGTAAGCAGCCACTAGGGTAAAGAACAGAATAGTTCATATAACAAGTCCCAGTAGCTTGCCGCCACATTATCCGATAATCCTCCGATGAGCCTCTGGAGCTGCCCGATCATCTGGAGAATGGTAAGCTGTGTCCCTGTGTAAGGCATATCACGATCAAGGTCCCTTGGCTGGAAATAAGGAACGTCACATTGCTGACAGCGGGCCCTTACTCCCAGCTCCCCCCAGAGCAACCACAGATGGGACAGAGTAATGGCAACAAGTCTTTGCCCTCAATAGTGATGAGGAGAACCTCTCTTGGTAACTCCAACTGTTGGGCTATAGGCTCAGCCTTGGCAGTAGAAAACATCTTGGAGAGCCTGGTAGACACAGGTCTTGCCTGAGAGGTTACCATGGCTACTATTGACACTGGTCTCCTCCCCCTAGTGGTGCACTCCCTACACCCTGCACACTCATCCAGACTGCGCTTCAACCTCTTGAACCCCGACATCCCCACCCAGTCACGCTTCCTGTGCCCAAGCTTGAGCAGCAAGAGCAACAGTAGATGTGTGTAGCAGACTCAGGTGGTGCAGATGAAACCAGATCTAGGGACACAGGTACAAAACCAGTCAGCGTGGACTATAACAGGATAGAAATGGGCCTTTTCTGGCAACCCTGACACCAGCCTGACCAGGTTGCGCATGCAACATGCTTTGCTTAATCTCGTCCTCGAACACCTGTTCATTGTTCACCTGCTGCATCTCCTGCTTGCCCACCTGTTCAGCTAGGCCTGGGCACAGGAATCATCATTATTCTAAGTCAGGATACAGACAGAATAACCTATGTTCAATGACACAGAAGACATATCTGCTGACAAAGGTGGACCTGACAGAAACTCACTCAACAGCAAATAGGCAATAGCATGCAAATCCTCCATCCTACCTGCTTCTTCTATGACAGAGCCACTTGCCAACACAACATATTCCTCTGACACAGGCTGAACAGCTGTCTGAGTTGCAGGTTCCTGAGACATGCACACAGCTGGGATTGCCGCAGCCACAGTACTACGGCTACGCCAAAGTGGTACCAGCAGGAAAATCCACTGGTGTGTCAACTGCTACCCTTGCTTGCCCTGAGCCTGAGGAAAAATAATTGCTCAGTCTCACAGGAGGGGCAAAGGCACTCTATTTCTCTCTCTGTCAAAAAAAATTCTCTCTTTTTATATCTCTCTCTTTTTACCACTAAATAATTTTATTTTTTCTTTCTAGATTTACTCTTTCTATCTGTATATCTCTCCCTTCCCCACCACACCCAGTCCCACACACCACTGCCCTTCTCTCGCCATAACGAGTACTGTATGCTAAAAAGGCAGGAAATGGGAGTGGCAATCTCAATGCTTTTGGTTTCAATCTTTGCTTAATCCGCTAAACGGATTCCTCTGAAGTTGCTCTGCCAGAGCCCGCCAGTGGATTCAGAGGATTGTGCAGAGACGTAGAAGAACGCTATCTGCCCCTGGATTTTATTCTGTGGGTTGGACTGCACACAAAAAGCAATTAAAATAAGAACTAATTCTGAAAGGTTTTCTCATCTGCACCCATTACCCTCACACTCCCAACTGGAGAACTATGGAAATGATAATAGATAAATCCTCTTTAGGTTACCAGGAGGGCATAGCTTGTTGAAAAATACCACAAATTGCAGGGGCATCATTTTAGCAATATATGAAAGAGAGAGGGGAACATATGTTATAAAAATTAAAGTAATCTTTGAGTGCAATGATGGAACATCTTTTCCCTTCTCCCTTTAATACATTCAGACAATTTCATTGCACCACCCTAATAGTGTGTTATTGGTTTCTGCTATTAATAATAACTGAGCTAGACTTATTTAAAAATGTTGTCACTACATATTTTTAGCTCAATGGCTAGGAATACATGTTAGCCCACACCTACTTCTTTCCCACTGGTCAAACCAATGAATCGTGGTATATACAGAATTCGGGCAAATGTTATCTTTGCTTGGAAAAAGATAAGGCCAAAGGTACCCTCTACCAAGACGCACCAGAAAAATAACAAACCCTGCGAGGTGAAAACCTACAGTACCTCCTTGACCAGCAGAACAAAAATAACTGCAGTGGGGAGGAGAGCAGCGAACCCCATGGGAGCTAATGAACCAGATTTGTTTAAAATGCTTGTCCTACCTCCAACTGGGCGGGGCTTAATTTTGATTCGTTTGTGCCAGCATAGCAAGGACGAAGAGACAAAATTGTCTACAGAGATGGGCATTATATTGTTATTTATATAGTGCGAACCTTGTACACAGATCTTTACAGAGATAAAATGCAAGATATGCAGATGAAGCAAGGCTTACTGTCTCCAGAGCCATGGCTGGAAAAGCAAAAGGCCACGGCTCTGAAGACAGTGTTTGCCGTGTTGTCCCACTGCTGGGGGTCCATGCTTTCGAATCAGACCCCCCGCCAGAGTCGCATGACCATAGCATACTCCGGTGCCGAAACATTTGCATAGCATACTGCGGTGACGAAACATTTGCTACATCTTTCTTACAGGGGGGAAATGATACAAATATCATGCATGATATAAAAAAATAAACATTGAGCTATATGAGTCTCTGTCCCAAAGAGCTTGCAATCTAATTGATGAGTTGTTTGAATTACAGAGACAGGAGGACAACATAGAAAGGCAAATATTAAAGGTCAAGTGGGTGACTAATTAAGTAGTGGGTCATGAAGTGAAGTTACTGTCCAATACTAAGCAAATGCTTGATTGCCAGGGTGAATTTTTAGGTTGATCTTGAAGATGAGGAGAGAAGGAGCTGTAGGCATAGTGAGAAGAAAGATCAATAGTTACAGTAGGTGACAGTATGAGAAAAAGATTTTAAGTATGACAAGTGGAACAGAAAGACATGAAGGTACATAGCCGGAGATGAGAGCAGTGATATGAAGATGGATAGAGGAGTGATGGACCTTGAAGGAGATGAGACATCATTTGTATGATGACATGTTAATTATAATTAATGAGAATATTATGTGAATGATATGTAAATGAGAACTGTGTTAATTTTAATCTATGAAACAGAAGATTGTCATTTTCATGTTCATGGAAATGGAATATTGGGGAAGAATTGCAAGGTTTTATGCTACACTTAAAATAACACGTTTATTATTTACACAATATTACACAATTCATGTTAGTAAATAAAAAGAAACTAGGTATGAAAATGACATTAGCATGGTAACTTGAAAGTAAAATATACTGCATAAATTATAGTTAGGTTTACAGTATCTCATGTATTATTTCAGTACATTGTATCTTAGATCAGTATTCAGCACATTATGAAGTCAACTTCTTCGTGCGGAAGAAGGTTACAACTCCATTAACCAGAATGGAGTTTAAGGGGCTAATTCTATATGTGCTACTGCAGCTTATTGGGCCATGTTATTCAATGGGGAATTTCAGTCAAAAATTGCCTGATCGGTTGCTTCGGCACTGTAAGAGATGTGTGCAGAGGTTTTTAAAACAGGGGGCGTTTTAAAGAGAAAATCAAATTAGGCTTTTATTAGCCGGAAACTTTAAAACATAAACAGCTTGGTATCAGCAAAACAGGGATAAGGGAATAAAAACAGACCTAACTGCTTTATGGAGCACTAACTAAAGAACTGCTTACCCCCTGTCTAGAGGTTGAGGGGCAAAACCCCAACAACAAACAACAAAACAAGGTCGAGGTCAGTTACCTTTGGCTGGGTTAGGGGTCTGAAAGCCCTTGTGCATGATTACTCTCCTCAGTGGTCCAGGGTCTAATACCTTCCTGGTCCAGAGAGATGTAGTTCCCCTGTGATCTCTCCAGCAGTCCATGGCGTCTCCCTGGACTAGAGATCTCCCAGCACTGAGAGCTTCAGGCGTTTTAAAGGTGTAATGAACCAGCTGAACAGATTAATTAGGACAGTCTGCTCTGAATTAACCTGCTCATTGCTGGGCTCAAGCTCTCCACATAGGTTTTTCTGTAAAGCTAATTCGAGAGGGAAGGCACCCTGTTACAGGCACATATAAAATTAGCCTCTAAATCATGCTGAGCAAAGAGAAGACAACTACCCCATACAAATGCAATTCTTTAAAAGAATAAGAAAAATAATTTACAGTAAGAATGTAATGTGACAATGAAAAATAATTCAGATATGCACACTAGTGCTACTTGATAAACTCACCTGAAACGACATAGAATTACCATTGCTGTAGTGAGGGCAACAAGGGATGTGCTGTATCCAACGGTGTATAGTGCTTTTACAGAAAGAAAGTAATAATCCTAGGAAACAAGAAGTGAGTTTTAACAACAGGAATATACAAATGTCATAAGTTAAGATGTGTGAGTGTCCAAAAGTGGTTCACAATTTTTTCTCCTCTGCAGAAAGCGCTCGATTTCATGATCTGGAATCCAGATCTCAAAGTCTTAGCGAATGGCTTGTAAACTCTGTCTAAGACAGATGAAACGGGGTCATTTTCGACCGGTTTATGAATTTGGGGGAAAGTTTTACACATCTCCAGTCTTTAGCACATTTATTTCACAGCTATCTACTCTGTGTTAGTAGTTCAGGTAGCTCACATACTGTACTGTGTCTCATGGGAAACCTTGATAATCTATTTCACAGGAAAAATATGATATCATCACCTAACAAGCAGTCAAAACAACATTGCTATTAAATGCATGTAATGGATGCTGCACCTTAACATTATAAGGCCTGGCAGCGATGCATTGTTTATCATTTAAAGAAAAGAAGAGACATGATTGAAATAAACATTACTGTATCTTTGACATCTGCACTTACTCTGTTTATTCTGAAACTATTATGAATTGTTACATCGTTCCAAAGAGGTGCTTGAAAGAACACACCAGCCTTTAATTTGTGAAGCATTAGACTAGAGGTTGAGTAGGTTGTGTAATGAATGCTGCACCTTAACATTTTAAGACTTACTGTAGCAGCGATGCATTGTTTATAATTTAAAAAAAAGAGACATGACTGAAATAAACATTACTGTATTTTTGACATCTGCACTTATTCTGTTTATTCTGAAACTATTATGAATTTATACATTAATCCAAAGAAGTGCTTGAAAGAACACATTCATTTGTGAATCATTAAACTAAAGGTTGAGTAGGGTGTGATATTTCGCTATAAATGTATACATCAGGGTACTTTAAACTTGGGTACTAGCCTGTGGTCAGCAAAACAGTACAACACCTTTTGTAGGCATCCATCATCCTCTTATCACAAACATACATTACTGTATGTAGCTGGTGTTTGAGAAGCTTTTGTCTTGTGACTGGGATAGAAGCTTGGTAAACATCTGACATTCTGTATCATACCATGTTGCCTTTGTAGGCTTTATGTTATTTTAAATAACAAAGTTGTTGCCTTATACTGTAGCATAGCACGGCTTAGTACATAAATGCTAACGGGTGTGAGCCGTTTGCTGATGTTTGGTGATGATAAAGCTTCTCTATTTGAATATGAAACTCACCAGCCCGTTATCTCCTGTACTCAATTTTTCAACTCTATCTGTCCATGAAATGTCTGTGAATTGACTGTATGGCTTCTTTTCTTTTAATGCAACCATGTATTGTTATAACTCTGTGCCCAGAACATACTTGAAAACGAGAGATAACTCTCAATGTATTACTTCTTGGTAAAACATTAGTAAATAAAATATGGCCCGCTGTGCCTTTCATCTAGGATTGGGGTTACAGAATACTGGTGTACAGATGTACAGCAGCATGTTATTGTAGTGCAGTGGGAGCAATAATCTGCTATCCCCACGCCTATTATTGAGCAGAGCCAATTCTGCTGAACGGGGGCATTTACAGCTGGCCTACAGTATTAAACATGTCCGACTGCAACATGCCAGCTGGAGTAAAATCGTTGTCAACATCTGTAGCTCAATCTGCCTGAAAGTCTGAGAAATAGCAGAGTTAGTGAGATGTGAATATGAAATGAGAGAGTAATTAAATTCATGTAAACTAGCTAACACCATGGTGCAGTTTGATAAAAGAAACATTGAGAGCTCTTACTGCACACCAAAGTGGTTATTGTCTTTAAAATAACATCAGGAATAATTACACAATACAGCGCACAGGTGCTATAAGTGTGGCCCTGCTTACTATTCTCAGATTATGCCATTTCAGTCAAATACCTCCATATTTGCATACATCTTGTGCATACAAAGGGGTTTAATGCCAGCGTAGAATGTGATATCATTAGTCATGTTTATAATTGAGCCAATCAAACTTAAAAAGCACCAGTGGTTGAGTACAATCATCTGATTTTGATTTTTTTTTTGTCACAGTCATGAAGTTGCTTGATTTTTGTGTATTCATGAAATAATAATAAACTATGAGGCACATTTCACATTTCTACCTTAAGAATATCTTGCCTCAAGAAGCCCGAATATAAAATGTAATGCGGTCTGACTCTGGTAGCACAGTATTACTGGATCCTCACGCAGCAATGCTAATTAGTAATGAACTAAGATGTATATACATACATACACACATACATACATACATGCATACATACATACATACATCTATAAGCTACCGTATAAGAACGGTGGCACAAATGTATGCTGTATTTTGGGGAAAGGCCACAAGAATGAGATAGCTTCACAAGACGTTTAGGTGAGAAAGGAAGCAATTGAGTAATAATGTCGGTAGCAAATATTAATAATGAACAATCAACAGTAGTAAGGAAAGAATGTAGATTGATGGGGTTTCATCGACTGCCTTATCAATGACAGTTGCCCTGAGCTATATCTCAGCAGTGAATTCTTCCATTGATTTTTACTAGCAGTCTTTTAGTTGGAAGTATACTGTATATTGGGTCCTTACCTGGTCATGCCCCGTTTCATTTACATCAAAGCCACAGGCATCAGAGTAATGAGGAAAAGGTTCGGACCAGCCATTTTCTGTGCAGTTCCGGCTGATAATGCCATCTGAATACAACACATATAGCATTTAAAATTATATTTGTGATAAATGTTAAGAAGTCAGAGAACTGCTAAAAAAAATCTGCAGTTTATAGTTAGTTTCAACAAAATAAAATGTCAAGACGTTAAAACAAATATGTCTTTACAAACATAAGCACAATAATTACAATTAATTGATGATTTAATTGTAGTATTAGTAAATCTCTAAGGGGACAATGTATTGTAGGAACCGTCACGAATTGACATTTGACGGAAGAAAAACAAATTATTTTGCGTGTGTTAATCTATGAACTAATGTTTTTTTTTCCAATGTGCGCGGTAAAAATAAAAAACTCTTTTTAGTCCGGTATATTTTAGGCAGAGCAGTGTTGATGCCCATGAGGCACAAATGTAAATGGTAAGTACTAAAATTATGTTTTAAGTTCAGTTGTATCAAGCAGGCATGCTACATGGTGCATTGTGTCAAATGTCATTTTAGACATCAAACTATGCTTCAAATGTCATATACAGTAACAACCTTCATAAATGCTGCACAAATGTAATTAAGGTTTGCACTATTTTTTAGCACTACAATCTAGATGCAGAATACAGCTATATTTTTGTTGATCATCTACTGTAAACTATGAATCTTCTAAGGGGTAGATCTTCAGAAGTCTGTCACTTTTGCGCTAATAACAAACGTTACCGAAATAGGTAAAGGACGTCATTTTTCTCAGTTTAACAGGCAACCTAAAAACTAATTTCATGCAAAATGAACGCCCATTAGTTCACTCATTTGCATATGGATAACGTGGCATTAGCCAGCTAACTTTGATATGGGCGCTATTCTGGCGCTAACTGGCTATAATGCTGTTTTTCGTTAGAAGAACAGAACAAACCTCAGGCGCTAACTCTATGTGGAGTTTGATGGGTAATCTCCTCTTCTCCTTAGTGAATCCGCAGCTGTGAGTGTTGTTGCGAACACCTTCTCAGACCCCCTATGGGATCTTTCCTAGATCCCTCAAAAGACAGAGAAAACAGGGAGAAAGGGGGAGTCAGCAGTAAAACCTCATTAAACTCCTGATTGGAGCCTAAAAATGTTCATACCCTCAATTACATGAAAGAGAGTGAGACTTTAAATCCAGCAGTGAGGGGGTTAAAAATAAATATTAATACACTACTTACACGGCCATGTGTGAGTACAGGCTCATAAAGGGTTCTTGTCAGGTGTAGCCTCCTAATAGAGTCCTCTAGTCATCCTTATCTTTCCAGAAAGCCGTTTTCTGATAGCTGGATGACATCACTTCCATGGGTCTTCCAGAGCTCTATCTTTGTTCTTGGATTGTCACGAGGAGGCTTCCATAGTGACCCGGCTACACTCACTATTCCAGCTGAGCAGCTTGCTTCACACCGGCCGCGGAGGCGAAGTACTAGGGCTTGCTAGAGCCGAACTGGATCCTTTGTGTTGCTGACACGGACTTTCCCTACATGTGAGTGTACATTTGTTGTCATTTTAATAAATTGTCATTTTGATTTTGAACACTCGCTCCCATCTCTTTTCTGGGTCTGGTGGAGACCCATGGAAGTGACGTCATCCAGCTATCAGAAAATGGCTTCACGGAAAGATAAGGATGAATAGAGGACTCTATTAGGAGGCTACACCTGACAAGAAACCTTTATGAGCCTGTATTTACACATGGCCGTGTAAGTAGTGTGTTTATATTTATATTTATTTTTAACCCCCTCACTGCTGGATTTTAAGTCTCACCCTCTTTCATGTAATTGAGGGTGTGAACATTTGTAGGCTCCAATCAGGAGTTTAATGAGGTTTCACTGCGGACCCCTACCCTCCCCCCCCCCCTTCCTCCCTGTTTTCTCTGGTTTTCGTTAGTGATAGGATAAGGAAGGTGAGACGTCATACTGTGCTCCCCCATTTTTCTGTGTTCCAGGATAAAGAAGGTACCAGGCATCTTCCCAATAAAAAAAAATTAACCCCTTGATAGATACAGTGATCATGAAGGTATGCATTTAGGTGCAATGGGTAGTAGGCTGTTTTATTTAACTCCTTGGTTACTTTAGTGGCCATGACGGCATGCATTATGTGTATCGCTATGACATACAATGGTAGCAGGGTAGTTAGGGTGTTTGTATTAACTCTTGATTAACCTGGTGGCTTTTAATGCATTCTTTCATGGCCACTATGACTTCCAATGGGTTAATACACGGGCCATGGATAAATAATTTGGCCTTGTCCAGAGAATTGACTTTGACTTCCTATATTGCTGTGGCAATATATGAAGTGAATATGTCCCACATCAGAACCTCCGAACCATGCCAAATCATTTTCTGCTACTTGGCCTTAGATCATACCAGCACCTAACGCCAGGTATAGCACAACCTTAAAAAAAAGCGTTATTTCACTCGTTAACTTTAATGGACTGCTGAGGATATGCATGGTACCAGAAGTTGGTCTCGCACACAGCTCTTCCACTGCTAAAAACTGATGATTCATGCCCTAAAAAACATACTGTATAAGTGTTTTAACTGTTGTATGTTTTAAGTTGGTTAGAAAAAATCGGTAAGGCGAAACATCTCTGTTTTGTGAGATTGTTGTGTGTTGAGCAAGAGTGCCCTTCCATTCCATATGCAAAATATGCCTTCCTTTATCCTTGCCTACTGACCAGGGGGTGAGGGTGGTGTGACTGTCACGCCCTGCGTAGGCGTGGCCGTGACATCAGCCCACCCCACAGGCCAATGAGCTTTGGCCATCCACCGGCCAATCACAGGGGGCACAAACTGACAGACAAACATTTTTTCACTTTTATATATATAGATGAAAGAAGAGAGAAGAGAGGGAGAGAATTTTTACCTGACTGTAGTTCTTCAATATTTTCCAAAGTGGCCAAGTCTAAATGAAAAATTAAAAGGAAACTGTTAAAAACATTATTAAGTAGGAGTTATTACGCATAGAATGAAAGGATGGTAGAAATGTATAAACCAATTACTTAAGAGCCAAAGTAAATAATATTGCACTATAATTTATAACTTTTGTGTAGAGATGGGCAAACTTTTCTAGGAAGTTCAAATCTGCTGCGAAAACGGCATTTCTTTGCGTTTGAATTTTTGCAAACCTTTCTTTTTTACCAACACTTCCACTATGCGAAAACGCGATTGAACAAAAGCGAAGGTTTGCTTGGTTACGCTAAAATTCAACTACGTAAAAGCAAACATTTGTTTAAAAGTAAAGCAAACGTCAAAATAAATAAAAAAAACCTTGCAGCATAAAAAAACCCCAGAGAAATAGAGACTTAGGGCCTCATGCTATAAGCATCGATAAGCCCCTTATCGCCAGCTTATCGCCAAAAAAGCCTACAGCGATTCAGGAAGCCCCGATAAGCTGGCAATAAGAGCAAAAATCGATGGGTTATCTTGCAGAGAAAAAAAAATCGCAGCTTATTGCCAGCTTCTCAAACTTGCTCAATTCTAGTAACGCTGATCAGTTTATCGAGGCTGATCGCCGCTCCAGAATGGAGATTTCCTCTCCAAATCGTCCCGCTACAAAAAGTTGGCAAGAAAGTGGGGAGAAGCGGCAAGGCAGGACTTAGAAAAAAAAATGCATTTCTCCTGCATCGGATTGATGCCAGGAGACTTCGGAGCTTATTTCCATTAATATCAGCACCGGAGGCCCCCGGCATGAATCAGATGCATAAAAAATGCATTTACAGGCAACCATTACCTTAGCGGCAAACTGCTAAGGCAATGAAGGGGTTAATCACCAGTGCTATGTTTATTGTGGGGGAAGCAGAGGTGGGGGAAGGTGATATTTGGCCCTTGGTGGGTGTTTAGGCCTTGTGGGGGGCTTGCGGGTGGACTTAACCCCTTCATTACCTTAGCGGTTAATACCGCTAAGGTAATAAAGGGGTTAACCCCTCCCGCTACTCACCCGGTAGGCCTAAACACTCATCCTTGGGGCTAATACCCCCTTCACCCACAATAAAAAAAAATACACACAACAGCCCTACTAGCCACCTCCAAGGCCACTAAAAACCATTACAATATTTAATAAACAACAATACACAACCCACCCACCGCCTGTGCCCCGACATAAAACCATTATTTATTTTTTTAGACAAAGGATTAATACCACAGGCTGCCGGGGGTCCCTGGATGGTCCCCGTGGGCTGCACTGGGCACCCCAGGTGGGTCCCACAGGTTTCTGGTTGCCCTTGGATGGTTCCCACAGGTGTCTATGGGCCATCAGGTGGTCCCTTCTGTTGTCTGGGGGCCCACAGGGATCCCTGGATGGTCCACGCAGGTATCTGGAGGTCCTCGGGTGGTCCCCGTGGGTCCCCGCTGGGCTGCAATACCATTCCTGTATTTAAAAAAAAATAACATGGCCTACATTTCAATAAATACACCTCCCCCCCACCAAACATACAGTACAGTAATGTGCAAAATAACTATTATCCAGATATGGATAACAGATTATTTGCCCATTATTAAACACAATATTAGCAGGCAGAATAAATAAAGTAAATATTAACCGTTCTACTTACCCCTGCCAAAATGAAGGGCATCCTCGTCATCATACTACAGGGCCATGTCCTCTGTTGCCAGAAAGAATACGTAAAAAATACAATCTAATGGCCCCTAGCCCCTTAATTACCTTAGCGGTTAATAACCGCTATAGTAATTAATGGGTTAACCCACCCTCCCCCGCTACCCACCCAGGAGGCCTAACCACCCCCCCCCCAGGAGGCCTAACCACCCACCCTGAACCTACTATATGTTTAAGGTGTTATTTCTTTAATTGATTAGCTACTGTTTTTATTTAGTTAATTGCTTGGTTAGCTAGTGCTTTTAATTTTTGTTTCTGGGTGTTTAGGTGCTTTATTATTGTGTATTTTGGAGATTCATGCTTTTGTATTAGGGTGACCATTGACTGCTATAGTAGCTTATCATGCCCATATTATATGGGTATGATGTACTACAATGCCACTCAATGGGTACAGGGTGGTATAGTGGGTCCGGGGTGGGTGGTTAGGCCTCCTGGGTGGGTAGTGGGGAGGGTTAACCCCTTAATTACTATAGCAGTTCTTAACCGATTAAGGCGCTAGGGGCCATTAGATTGTATTTTCTTATGTATTGTTGATGGCATCGGAGGACATGGCCCGGCAGTATGCTGACGAGGATGCCCTTCATGTTTGCAGGGGTAAGTAGAACAGATTGTATTTACTTTATTTATGCTGCCTGGCTAATGTTGTGTTTTAGAATGGGCAAATTATCTATTGTCCATATCTGGATAATAGTTATTTTGCACATTACTGTACTGTATGTGTTTGGTGGGGGGGGGGGAGGTGTATTTATTGAAATGTAGGCCATGTATTTTTTTTTAAATACAGGAATGGTACTGCAGGCCACCTGAGGACCCCTGGACACCTGTAGGGACAACCTGGGCACCCATGTGGGGCTCCTGGACACTCACGGGGACCACCTGAGGGCCCACAGAGACTCGTGGGAACCACCGGGGACCCCCACACACCCGCGGGGACCACCCGTGGGGACCACTTGGAGGCCCACTGAGCCATGCGGGG
This sequence comes from Ascaphus truei, assembly GCF_040206685.1. Lineage (NCBI taxonomy): Eukaryota > Metazoa > Chordata > Amphibia > Anura > Ascaphidae > Ascaphus > Ascaphus truei. The sequence goes on along the minus strand of NC_134484.1, from coordinate 454,660,283 downwards.
ACCATCCAAGGGCCCCCACACACCCATGGGAACCACACAGGGTGCCTTGTGGGGCCCACGGTGACAACCCGGTACCCCCCGCCAGCCCGTGGTATTAATCCTGTTTCTTATAAAAATAAATAATGGTTTTATCTGGGGGCTCATGGGGTGGGTTGTGTATTGGTTTTTACTACATATTTTATTTTTTATTTTCTTACTAGTGTAGATGAGCAGGGGGTCTCCGGAACAGAACCACTGTGATTTCAGGTCCGGGGACCTCCTGCTTCCCGAGATACAGGCCCTGTTATGGGGTGCCGATATATTTCCTATGCATGTAAATGTCCCACGCCACGTGACCGGGACATTTTAATGCATAGGAGATACTGGCATCCCATAACGGGGCCTGTATCTCGGGAAGCAGGGGGTCCCCGGACCTGAAATCACGCGGTTCTGCTCCAGAGACCCCCTGCTCATCTACACAAGTAAGAACATTTAAATTAAAATATTTTTATTTCGGACGAGATTTGCGCAGGGAGAGACATCTCTCTCTCTCTCTGCAGCAGAATCAACTCGCCGGGTGCACCCTTTTCGGAGGGCAGATCATCTCAGCGCCGGCTACTCGACATTTGTTGAAATGTTGCTATCACTGGTATTCAGGGCTTTCTGCATACCGTGATAGCAACGCTGCCAAAAATGGCGATTTAAAACCCTGCTAATTTTTTCTATCAGACTTTACTGCATGAGGCCCTTAGGCGGCTGCTTTTGAGAGATTTTTGGATAACAAAAAACGCTTGAACAAACTTTTCCGGGTTTGTGTTTTGTCATTAAATTGTTTTTATAGCTAGTTATTAGCAGCACTTTATAATTCCAAGTGTTTGTTACCGTTTCATCATCAGGTCTCACAATTTGGCATTAGCTCTTATTACCCTAATATTCCTGCTGGCTAGCCTTTAGTTGTAGACATATGGATTATCTGCCTCTATAGACCACTAATATGGTGTTCTTCTAATTTAATGTTGTTGGCCCACATGGCCTCCTTCCTTACTTTTTAGACTGCACCAAACAAAGAGTATCCCTGTTCTCTATCTATTCCCTATGTGTTTGTGAAGAAATTGTGAAGTTCATCCAAGAGTTTGCGAGCTGAATTTTGACACATTTGCCCATCATTACTCTTGTTTTAAAACATAAAATACACTATGCTTACCTAGGTGGGGCTGTCTATCGTTTGGATCAATGTCTAAAAAATATATATATATATAGATTTTTAGGCTAGGCTCCTTCAGCAAGTATCTTTGAGATAGTAAAATATATAAAACAAATGGTATACTGTACATGATTTATGTAAACAACCGCAAGATTACCGTTTCAACATTATATAATTGACTTCTTTAGAAACATTCAAACCCCTCCCAGTTAAACTGAAGTGTTAGGTTCTTGTGTAAAAAAAAAATGTAAATTTCTATTTTCTTAAGTACAACAGTTTACAAACCTTCCAATTACAAAAGATAAAGGAAAGATCAGGAAAATACTACAATGTTTAAAACAAATAAAAATACCACTTACTGTAGGAGTACATTCATATGTCTCATACAGGTCTGCAACCCTGCTTTTCCCCATTATCTCTTAGCCTACAATGTTTCCACTGCAGCCAGGGATTCTGGGTACTGACATACAGATGCAGCGGCCGTTATTTTACGAAACCACTGCGCCGTTTTCGTGTGCACTGCTGTACTCAATGTGGCATGAACGCAGCCAATCGCCCAAGGCACACTTGTTTATCGTGGTTGCTTTGTTTAAATTTCATGGATTGTGTGCGATTAAATGCAATTAAATGAATGAATTGTAATGTGTACAGTACTGTGCTTCTGTGCTACTATGTCAATTTCAGGTGTTTAAAAGCCACTACGCTAAAATGCCATTTTATGCACTCGCCTGCATTCCCATCTTAAGGCGGTACGGTTGGAAGAAATCCCGCGCCATGACATGGGTATTCCGAGGTGTACCCCACGTGATTTCGTAAAATAACGGCCACTGCATCTGTACAAATGAGCACTCATAATGTGTCACTTTTTCCTTCTTACCCATTTTAACATGGATTTTTATAAGCTGTTATAGTTTATAGTTAGTTTATCATTAACACACATAATTAGTTTGAAATCTTTGTCGAACATTTAATTGACATACTCTGCGCTCAAATCTTTAACTTGGAAATATATATGAACTTCTTGACTGTTACACACTGATTTATAATCGATCTTCTAAAATTGACATCAAATACAGTACTCTAAATAAAGTATACATTTTCACCACTTGATGGCAACAAAGTGCAAGACTCTGAGGCCTAGAGTCATCAAACAGCGATGTAGCAGAATAGTGCTACAGTAATATCGCCCACCAACAAAATGTCTTATTTTTAAGGTGCAAGTCATCAACTTAAAATATCTGGACGGCACACAAATAAGTAAATACTGCAAATGTACTAATTTGGCCAGTCATCAATTCCTGATATTTATCGGTACCTGGTTAATGCTATGAACAACAGCAAAATTTATCACCTACCCCATGTTGGCATCAGGCCTATCTTGTCTATGTATGTTATGGCCATTATATACAAAGGCTATAATGGCCATTATTTACATTGTTTTCTTTCCTCAAATACTGTAGTGCTGACGATTATTCTAAAACAAACCCGGGGACAATCTCCAAAAAGACCCAGGTACATGCTGGGTACATGCTGGGTATATGCTGGATACTGTACATGCTGCAACATTTCACACATTTCTGCAGACAGACTAATGGCCCATCGGATTAACAGCGGGGATCCCTGGCAGTCCCAATCAAACAGAATGGGACTGCCAGGGACCCCTGCTGTGTTAATCCGATGGGCCATTAGCCTCTGCAGAAATGTCACTGAAATGTACCCAGCATGTACCCAGCATGTACCTGGCTAGTTTAAGGCATGTTTAAGGCAAGCTTTAGAATACTTGTTGGCTTGTCTGTATCTTACTACATTAACTAAAAGTGGCAGAGAGGTGGAAAGGGTGTTCAGGAAGATGTATAGATGTATAGTGACACTTGTTCTGGTAGGTTTAATCATACTATGAAATCTTAAACAATATATCTAAAGTGGAAAAGGTACTTGCCAACATGCAAATGAGGTCGGCATATCAATTGTGAAATGGGCGTAATAGTCCAAATCCGTTCCTTGAAATTTCCCCGGAAGTTAAGGCCAAATCCGTCCAGCCACCAAAAACTGCCCACAGATTTGGCATTAAATAATCCAAGCGGACTAAAACAATTAATGAGGAGACAACCGGTAAATGAAGTAATCCCAAAACCAAAGAATAGGACTTGAATATGCAGAACTGTGCAAAACAATGAGTAAACATATAACTGAAGATGTAAGGGAAGGCAACAGTGATATGGTGAAGAAGACTACAAAAGCTTAAAGATGACAAAGCAACGATTTATGGTTGAGTAGATTTAAATAATGGCAGTCAAACAAGATGATGGATCAACAATAAAAGACTGTGCGCTTATCATAAAAAGAGTTGAGGACTTCAACGTGAAATTGTACATTAATGCAGGGCATATTCCAGCAGAGGACAAGCTAGAAGAAACAAATGATGTACAATGCATCTATCCAGAAGAACTGGCAAAAGCCCTAAAATCCATGAAGAAGGGGAAGGTTACAGGGGAAGATGGAATTACAAATGGAATCTTGGAGGAAACAGGGACAGGAACAAAAAAAATCCATTCAAAACTCTTTACATGATGCATGAAGAAAAGGAAAATTCCAGAACAATAGAGTAGAGTAATGCCATATTATTTCTCATTGGCAAGAAAGAAGACAAATAATCCCTCAAGAACTACAGACCAATCAGCCTGCTTGGCAAGAAAGGAGACAATGAATCCCTCAAGAACTACAGACTGATCACTTCCAGTCATGTACAATATTTTAACGAATATACTCACTAATCGGCTCCGGTAGACCCTGGACTCTACCCATTCTAGTAAACAAGCAGGATGTTGCTATGAATACAACACAATGGACCACATCTACAGTAAGTCATACACATAGTGATTTCCCAAAGTAATAAATATGATCTACAACTCAGTTTAGGATTTGTAGATTACGAAAAAGCGTTTGATTCTGTCTACCCCTCAGCGGTCCAAATGCATTAAGAAGACAAAGAGGTATATTCTAGTAGCCACAAGTTTGTCCTTTAAAACCATACGGTTGGACATGGTCATACTGTAAATCACAGAATACAATTTGACAACTTGCTGTATTCTATATTCTATATTCCAGATTTTATTGTTTAAACCACGTTTTTAAAAAGTGACAAACCACGCGGTTAAACAACCAATCTGCCCAGATTGTGCTTGCTTTTGAAGCAGAATGACCTGAAGGTGGAGTTATCTCGGCAGAGAGACCTAATTTAGTAGAGTCTCAAGTTGTTTATATACTGTATATCCACTCAAACCTCTCTCAAAATAGCTGTCACGCTGTGCCCTCCACAAACTAGACGAGACCCTCGGTACTGAGGTGGGAATAGAGTAAACACCACCAACAGGCATGGGAATCTGATCTGGAGTGTGCGTAGTTGCTCGCGCCGGGTCAGGAGCATGGAGGGTAGAGGAGTAGTGTATACTTGCCGAGTTGAGGGTAATAGAAGTACGGAACGTTGGAGGTACTAGTCGGTGGGGTCGGTGCTGGAGAAGGTAGAATAGTCGAGGTCTGAGAGCCGAGATCAGGTTGGAGAGCTGCGGAGGGTTGAGTATAGCCAAGGTCGGGGTTCCAGAGAGGAGGTGGTCCAAAGGCAAGCCAAGGTTGGTACACAGGAGATCAAAACAAGACAAGGCATGATATCTAGGAGACAAGAGAGGTAAGCACAGTAACAGGAAGCTTATGCTCAGCTAATGTGCCAGTGGCACTGCTGAGCCTAAATAGGTAAGGCAGCCCAATAGGAGCAAGAGGCGGAACCGGGGCGTGTTCGTGCAGAGCCTGTGATAGGCTATGGTAAGGAGGCCAGGTGAGAGTACTGAGGCAATCAGTGCCTGTTGCCACGAAGCTGGGGTGCGTGGTGCGCGCATCACGCGTTTGTGCCGCGCACAGCGAGTGTGCGCCGTGATCCGGAGGTGGGAACTCCCGCTGTGACCTCAGCCCGCATGCGCCCACGCAAGGAAGCCATCCGGCACAAGGAGGAGCCGCGCGCTTGCGTGGAAGAAGCGGGAGTGCGCGTGGGAGCGCACGAGTGCTGGGCTCCATTAGTGGCCGTCAGGGCAGGTAGGGGAGTAGTGCACCTGCGTGTGAAGGTGCGTGGCACCTGGCTCCTAACAATAGCATAGTGAGAGACACCTGTGCTAAAATGGAGCACAACTGAAGGTACCTGGGAGATATTCTAATGGGATATGCAAAGTACTGTATATTTAATTGAGTCACACCCCCCACCTCATAAAATATTTCCATATGACAAATACTGATGTGTAAGACTCCTTGTGATGAAGGGGATACTGGTGTCAGGGCCAGCAGGATCAGAACCCTCAACCTCTACTATTCTGCTCAGCAACTAAAGCATTGAACTAAACCAGATGTTGGGATGCTCCACTGTCACATATCTCCCAGTTATCTCAGGTTTACTTCATTTTGTGCACATGGCACATTAATCTTTAAACCAGGAAGTGGAAGTGGTCTGCTTTTATAAGAAGCCTTGGCTAGGGGGCTAAAGCTGTGAGCAGTAGAGACCAAAATATGCTGAGACATTAGGGCTTCCAGCATTTGGTTTAGTTTAATGCTCGAGCTGCTACCCAGAATGGCAAAGATTGTGGTTTCTAGTCCTGTTGGGACTGACACCATTACCTCTTCATCAAAGGTGGCTAATTTGGCTAGTGGCCAGTGTGAGCACAATAAATAAATAAATACATGAAACACTGAAAAAACATACATTAATATTAACATTAAAATGAATAAACATATTAATCATACCATGATAAATATTAACATTGGGATTGTCAATGTGGCAAGCAATACTCTCTCAAAGAGCCGTTGGCATTTAATGGCAACCTGCAATAAAGGATTGACATTTTACCCCATCCATGCTAAATGTCATTCTGTTCTTTAAGGCTGGGAGCCTCATAGAACTATTCTGATGTAGCCAGGGCTGGTTTCTAGCTACCAGTCTGCCATTCTCCTGGCAGTAAGCCCTGGTAAACGCAGGCCTGCAGGACTAATCCTGGGTTTTCCCCACCCCTAGTAGCTTCAGTGAGTCACAGGGGAGGCGGTGCAACTAGGCCTATGTGTCAAATCAGGGACTCAGACCTGGTTCCTGCTTTCCTGTACTTAAGGAGCTACACACCCCAAATTCAGCAGTTGCCTCTACTCTTGAGAGAGGCTGGTCTACCCCAACAATTGTGCAGGGCTTTGTCAATTTGTACTCCCTCCCTAAGGGGAGTGGAGTGGGAGACTATTCCTCTTACTTCACCAGGGAGTAAGGGAAGAACTACTGTAGGACTGCTTCAGGTGCCCTTGGCTTGGAGTGAAGGTCCAGGGTACATCCTGAGGGTGAAGGCCCTAAGAATTGCCTGCTGTTTGGAAGCTGTAAAATCTGCAGTGTGCCAATAAAGTGTCCAGTGTTTTACTATATCTTCCTGCCTGAGTCTGCTATCTATCAGGGGGAAGGGTAAATAAGTTCTCCTGCAGGGATTGTCCCCCATATCCCTGGGGTCTGCAAGAGATGGAGTCGCTGTCACCGTTAGTACCAATCAGTTATTACCCCAGAAGCCTGTTCTGACATCCCCTACAACAATGCGGGAGACTCAGATCTACTGTGAGCCAGCAGGTAAGCATCACTTCATGTAATAGTAAAATCTCCCAGGGGGGGGGGGGGAGAGAGAGAACATGTGTTACACTTACATAAGAGCAAATGCCCAACCATAAAATTAATCCACACCCAATTTTATTTATTTTTTACCTGGTGCGATATTCACTAAATTTTAACAGTGGTTGATGTAATTGTAACATTCCGCTTAATTGTACATGGGCACTGTAGGGGAGAAAATAATATCTCCAAATCCATCTTTGCACTTTAGATAAACACGTTAAACCAGTTTCCAACATTCTATTTTATTCATTTGTAACTAAAGCCGAAATGTAATCTTTTTAAAATAAACAAAAAGTCTTGTTTCCCAAAAATTCTACGTGCTCTTAACATTGAGGAATGTGTTAATTACAGAAGATTATCTGGTGTCCACGAGATGCGGCAATGCAGAGCACAGCTGAATAATGAGGATATCACAGGATTCCAGCAATGTTGTTAAAAGGCTTCTTTATTGATGCATCATGGTGCAGACAGGAATAGGGAAAAATCTCTTCTCTTACGTTTGGACTTATTCTCTCGTATTGAGACATTTAACAATTTTTTACGTTCTGTTTCCATGGCTTTTCTAAACGCAGATTGAATATCGTATTCAGAGTAACCTCTGTTTCTAAATCTGTCATTTAATATCTCTGACTCTTGTATGAAGGATTCTTCCGTGGAACATATCCTTCTCAGTCTAAGATATTGTCCAGTAGGAATTCCACGTAATAGGGGTTTTGGATGGCTACTGTTGGCCCTAAGGAGAGAGTTGCGGGCATTAGGTTTGCGGAATATGTTGGTCTGGATCTTACAGTCAATGTCGACATACATTAATATCCAAAAAATTAATATGATTAATATGAATCAATGAGGTAAATTTTAAATTGAAAGTATTGTTATTAAGATAATCAATGAACGCCCTCAGTGTAGAATAGTCTCCCCTCCAGATCAGAATGAGATCGTCAATGTACCGACGGTAGAAGATGATATTGTTACGAAACAGATTAGTGTCACCAAAAATGTGAATATTTTCCCAAAAACCCATAAATAAATTTGCATAGGAAGGTGCAAAAGAAGTCCCCATAGCCGTGCCCTGTTTTTGAAGATAGAAGTGCTGATCAAATAAAAAGTAATTATGTTGCAATAAGAATATAATGCAATCTAACAAAAACGTGATTTGTGGGGTATGTAAATTTGAAGTGTTAAGAAAGTGAGTGACAGCTTGAATGCCTAATTGGTGACTAATGATAGTGTATAAAGATGCCACATCTAGTGTTACCCAGAAATAGTTGTGACACCATGTGATATTATTTAACATAGTTAATAAATGTGTTGAGTCTCTGAGATAGGAGGAGAGGCTTCTCACCAAGGGTTGTAAATAAACATCAACATACCTAGATACACCATCTCCCAAAGATCCAATACTGGAAATAATGGTTCTGCCTGGTGGATTGACCAGAGACTTGTGGATCTTTGGGAGATGGTGAAAAATAGGTATAGTGGGAAAACGATTATTTATATACTGAGATTCCTGAATAGATAATACCCGCAACTCTCTACCAAGGTCAATGAGTGTATGTAATTCTGTTAAATATATGGTTGTAGGATCCTTCTCCAATGATGATAAAAGGTCTTATCATTGAGCTGTCTCATGGCTTCATTAAAGTAATGTTCTTTTGAAATGACCACAATGACCCCGCCTTTGAGCCGGTTACATTGCGTTACGTCATTTCCGGTGTTCGGTGAAGTTACGTCACTTCCGGTTTCCGGTTAGGGCAGCTGAATGCAATTTCCGGCATTCAGTAGGATCAATAAGAGGAGAGACACAGCACACTTATCTCTACTCTCTGACGAAGCGCCGCACAGGCGTGAAACGCGTACGAGAAGAGATTTTTCCCTATTCCTGTCTGCACCATGATGCATTAATAAAGAAGCCTTTTAACAACATTGCTGGAATCCTGTGATATCCTCATTATTCAGCTGTGCTCTGCACTGCCGCGTCTCGTGGACACCAGATGATCTATTCAACCCCGCAGATGCACGCTTACCAGAAGAAAACGGGAACGGTTTACGTGAGTCACTGAACATTTCCATATTTTTGGGAGGTATACTATAGGTGTTCATAGGTGTTTCAAGACGTTGTCCTCATTGGGAGTGATGTGGTGGAGCTTATCTATCTCCATTCACAACACTAACCAGGACATTATTTATATGTCTATATTGTACGCCCACCTACATACCCAAGTACTCACTTGCATATGACTACACCCGTTTGATTATTCCTCTTCAATCAAGAAACTGTGACTGATTATATGTATATTACCCATGGTCATTAGAGCACTATTACTGAACTTTGTTCTTTTACCTTGTAATTACAGAAGATACAGTACAGGTCCACATTTACTAAGCTTTGTGCTGTTCCACGAAACTAGCTTTTGTAGCCCTTTTTTCGAAAGCACAGTCCCTGCTAGGACAGTGGCATGTTCAATTGGTTAAATGTCAATTTCTACACATTTCTACACATTTCACAAATTAAACTCGTATTACTGGAGCTCTATTACTATACACGTTCTCTAGATGCATAGCATGTTGCAAAATGGAAGATTAAAGCAGGTTCTATGATAAATATTACTCTTTTTAGTGGTTAATGCAGCAGAGCACAACTACTTGAGCCTTATACAAACATGGATCTTAAAAACTGAACTTGCAGACAATGGGGTCTATTCATTAAATTATCAGTCTGTAGTTGATAAATCAAGCATTAGATTTTATAATATTTTTTCAGTACAGAAACATTAAAACACAAACTGATATCCATAGACTTTTAATGTCAAAAGAGATAGGATTGTGGGATACAACACAACAATTAGAGCTAGGGAAGTCACTCTGAAAGGTAGAGGCTCACCGAACTGATCATAGCAATATATTGATGGGTTTCCTAGGAGATGTTTTTTAAAAAATAGCGCAATTTCTTCTGCGCAGGCATAGCTGGGAGCATTAATTAGCGTAATTAGTTTAAAATAATTTTTCATAGTTTCACCTGGAAATGTTGGTAAAAGTTATATATTCAGGTTAATGGTGGGTTAAATGTAACAATTAGAGTCCTGTAACTATTACAGCTATCAGTGTTAATTAAAAAAAATATTAAAAGTTATTTTACAAAGCATAAATCACCCAGCTTTAACCTATTAAACATCATTGACATCTGTTTAATGTGTTCATACTGTGTGTAAAACTGCACCTTTAGTTATGTCAATAAAAATCAGCTTTTGAGATTTGTTGCTGCATATCGATAACTTCACTGTAAAATGTTTGTTCCTAAGCAGTAAAATTGTTTATTGACTTATTCCTTCATGCCTATTCCTAATGAGTGAACTGGTTTTAATATCAGAATACATTTCGTATGGAAGGGGGGGGGAAAAGAAACGTTGAAAGCAATGAAAACTAAACTAATGTGGTAATAAAGGGGAAGGGCAGTGGGAACAGCGCTAATGCAATAGGAATAAAAAATTAGTGACAATTAGACAACTAACATGTATAAATACACCCCCAAATATTGGAGTGAAGGCAGCCAGGAAAAATAGGTAACACAAACCAATAAACACAATAAAAACACATGAACCGGCGCCTCAAAGAAATAAAAATCTGACCGAATATAGTCCAAGTCAAAAAGCTGGGATGAGTTCCATGGAAGTGTCTTCAATGTAGTCTCAGACAAACAAACATATATGACAACAACATGAAAGAGAAAAAGAAAAAGAAAAAAAGATCATAGTGCAACTAAAAATGAAAAATCACTGATATGGTATGCAAAATAAGACAGCAGTTTAATACGATGATTAAAAAGTAAACATAAAAACAACAAACTCTTGCTTGTTGGGCAAGAAACACTTATAAAGTGATGGCATCCAGTGGGGCTAAAATTGAAACCCTACTTACATCAAGGCTGATAATATAAGCCTGTAGCACAATCACACTATGCACTCCGAAGCCTGTGAGGAAGATGACACAGCTCAACCGTCTGGAGGCTCTGCACCACTGAGAAGCACAGCTCCAGTGGCTCCACGCCGCCAACCGCCACAACTGTCCACATGCCCCTGACGAAGTGACTGACGTCACGAAACGCGTAGGGTGGACTTTTCTCTGGCAGAGACATTTGGCTTCCCTCCCTGTTAGCCTCTCATCCCTTTTTCCCCCGTGGCCTTGGTTCTGAGAGCTCCCAGCACTCGTGTGCGTCCTTCCCCTGTCCCGGCCTACAGCGGTGACGTCACTGACTATCGTGAGACCTCGGGTCTGCGTGACTGTTTCAGTGAGTCCCCCGGCAGTGCTGAGCTCAGGCGGCTTCCTGCTCAAGTGCTGACCTGTGGCTGTGGACAGTTGTGGCGGTTGGCGGCGTGGAGCCACAGGAGCTGTGCTTCTCAGCGGTGCAGAGCCTCCAGACGGTTGAGCTGTGTCATCTTCCTCACAGGCTTCGGAGTGCATAGTGTGATTGTGCTACAGGCTTATATTATCAGCCTTGATGTAAGTAGGGTTTCAATTTTAGCCCCACTGGATGCCATCACTTTATAAGTGTTTCTTGCCCAACAAGCAAGAGTTTGTTGTTTTTATGTTTACTTTTTAATCATCGTATTAAACTGCTGTCTTATTTTGCATACCATATCAGTGATTTTTCGTTTTTAGTTGCACTATGATCTTTTTTTCTTTTTCTTTTTCTCTTTCATGTTGTTGTCATATATGTTTGTTTGTCTGAGACTACATTGAAGACACTTCCATGGAACTCATCCCAGCTTTTTGACTTGGACTATATTCGGTCAGATTTTTATTTCTTTGAGGCGCCGGTTCATGTGTTTTTAATGTGGTAATAACCTAAGGGTTCAACAGAAATTAGGCTTTGTGGTTCTTCTTTAAATCATGAATTGCAATAGTCTCCTATGATGTACGTAGGTAAATAAAAGAATTTGCTGCCTGATGTAGACAATGAAAATATGAGGGATTTTTGCTGTCAAATCTAATCTTTCCATAAAGTACTGTAAATAACATGTGCATACTCAATTTTGCAAGATTTGTTCAATGACAACCTCCTAAATGGAAATGATTGGCATGCATTCTTTCTCACATGTATATGTGCGATAAGAGTTTCTTAGGTGATTTCATTTTAGTTGGCTAACTCAATGCAAGATAATAATGTGTACTGTAGGGTTTCTTAACCAAAAAAACATTGGAAACCACTGGTCTAAACAGCGATACTGGTATACTGTATATAAAATGATACAGATTTGCATAAGCACATGCTCAAATAGGAACAGACCTTGTGAGACTCTACGCTACAGTATGTCCTGTAGCAGATCACCCATAATCTAAGGTACAACCCCACTTGTTATTGAGACCTCTCTGTGCCTAACGAGATAGGAAAAATAGGCTAAAGCGCACCAATGCAGGTATAACAAAATGAAGTAAGCCAAACCACTAAACCAAGGTATAAAAAATGAGTAATGATATTAGTACTTAATATTCAATAGTATGGGTACTATCCTCCTGAAGACAGGTGGTAGATGGTGCATGCCCACCCACCATCAGTCTCATTGGCAGGTTCATTTTTGATTCTGGGTCCTTCCTGCTCCGTTTTTGCTAGTGCGCTTTTGTCCTCCATTCACTTCTGTGCCTAACGAGTCTGATCTCCCCTTCCTTTGAACTGTATGTTTTGCATACTTTGTTTATAATTTGTTGGAGCCAAAATAAACTCCATCTTTCTGTTCAACCGCCATTCGTGTGTTCTGCCTCTCCTTTGCCCGCTGACAGGTGCCATGCTTGAAGCAACTTGTATAAATGCTATGCAGCATTTAAGTAATGTACCACGGTGAACAATCTATCTAAAATGGACAAGCCTGTACTGTTTTGGGAACAACTTTGCTATGGAGGCAAATGAGGCAATTTAAGTGTAACTACCCCTTGCCTGGCCCAAAAGGAGTTTGTAGCGGACATGTAAAATGGCTACAGTCATCTCTCCTGCTGACAGTAAGGCCTGGTAAGTTGTGGGCATGCCAGCAGTAATTATGGAGGTTTGCCCTCACACCCTGGTGGGGTGCCCTGTGTATGGATGGGAGTAGTCACAGGCTCTGACTCCATGGTTAGTGATGTCAGAGGTGTGTCAGCTTCCAGAGTGTACATAAGGCACAGCACTGAGTCTAAAGTTAGTTCTGCCCAGATCTACGTTCAGCTCTGCAAGAGGAGGAGTTCTGGCAGGAGCCCAAGTTCAAGTACTAGCCTAAGAGACTGAAAGTTATGTTATAGTAACCATAGAGGAGACTGTGTCCAGGGACCTGGCACAGGGCAGTGATCCCTGCGGGGATAGGGAATCCCTATCTAAGGAGAGATACATCTTTTAAAGGGAGGCACTGACTGCAGAATGAGAGGCTAAGAATATACTGCGAGGGGCAGCTAGCCCACATCACCAATAAAGATGTTCTCATTCACAAACCCTCTCGTGTACATGTGTGGAGTGAATGTACAGAGAGGAGCACCACGGAGGGGTTCCTCAACAGGATCATCCCCTTGCGGACGCAGGGACCCTGATGAGGTGGAGGCGCTGCACTGGAACTAGGTGAGACTCAGCACACTACCTCAGCTGCCTGTCTGGACGGGTCCTCCCCATACACCATCATGCGGGAGACTCAGGAGTCCTGTTGCCAACAGGTGTACCACCAGACACTACCACACTGTAATGGGGGCCGGTTAGACCACAGGGGCCAATGTGAGATTGGGTGGGTCAGGCCGGTTCAGAAATACCGTTACATTTGGAGGCGAGCTGCTGAGATCAGATCTGTCATCAGGACAGGCTCTAGCTAGGCACACTGGGAAACAGGGAGAGAGTCTGCTGCCACTCTGTGCTGCGTAGGGACGGACCTAGGGGTGGTCAAGAGGCTGACTGGATATTGTCAGTTCGCAGGGACAACCTAGGGGCCTGAAAGGAGTGAGGGGTCTGGAGCCGGGCTATAGCTGACCGAGTCACCTTGAGGCAGTGCTAGTTGGTAGGACGCCAGAAGGGATAGCCTGTAACTTGGTCAGGAATCCTGGAGAGGGTCTGCGCTAGGCTGACCAAGAGAGGTAGACGCCCCAAGTACTGCATGGCAGAGCCAGAGTACCTAGCCCATTCCAGACACTTACCATAGGGAGCACAGACTGGGAGGAAGGAGTCACAGCAGACACTGAGAGAGTGAGCCTAGCCTGAGGTAGTGCACACTGAGTCCAGCCTAGTTCAGGTACACATGTGGTGGTGCATCTGAGCAACTCTTTATTGTACTGATGTGGAGGCTGCCCCGCAGAGCGGAGTCCCATGTACAATAACTGTTACGAGAGAATGGAGGATCCGCGTGGTGTGGAGAACACAAAATGGCGACCAGAGGCTGTTGGGGAGGGCACCCGTGGCGTGCACCCCACTGAAGAGCAAACTGTCGCCGAGTTATCATTAACCAGTCTGCTCTGGAGCGGAGTGAAGGCTGTGGCTGCCCCGTTTTTATCCTGTCTGGGACACCGAGGGGCCACCCTTGAAGAGTGTGAGGAAATTGTAATAATTGGGGGAGAACCCCGCGAGGAGAGCAAACAAAATGACTTTTTGGGCTTAAAAGCCAACCAAAATGGCGGTTCCCGCTTGCTAGGGAAACCGCATGGGACAGTCACAGAAGAAATGGCTGATGCAGAACTTGCAAAGAGCTGGCCGGGAATGGCGCGAACAGCAGAGCCCCGCCCTGATGGGGGGCATGGCGCGAAAGCTATGGCTGCGCCTTCATGGACAGTGACTCACTCAGCCCCTGTGCTGAGTCAACCGCTTAGTCTATGGGACCCTCCCCTGATTTCCACCAGGGGGAGTGACTTTCAACTATGGCCTGTGGGAATGCACCCACTGGGCCCAGGGACTGATATCCAGACGGCGCCACTACAAAAGGTAGTTCCGGCCGCGGACATGATTTGCAAGAAAGAGGGATATTTTGCACGCAAAGCTGCTGCAAGGAGAAGGCGGGAACTAGCCGCGGGAAAAGTATCCAGCTCTGAGGAGGAAACTGGCGCGAAAACGCAGACCGCGCCCACCAGGACTGAGAGAGGCGCGGCCTTAATTAAGGGGCATGATATTCCCCTGTGGGACCCGCCCATAATTGCAACCCATGGGGGCGGGTTCCAGCTATGTCAGCGGAAGGAGGAGCCGAAGCAGGAAGTGGCTGGCCCAGAAGCTTCTACCGGTCAGTTGCGAGGAACCACTGACCTGGAGAGACCCACACTGAAAGTGGTCCCTACAAAAAGAATGGCCTGCCCCTCCGCTGTGGGAACTATGGTCTCCACTCAGCCCTACTCAGTACCCGGCGGGTTACTAGTAGTAAGGGTGGCTAACACCGAGACGGTGGTCGGGCTCTGCCTACAATGTGGGCTGCCCGGAGGCACGGTCAACACGGCGGCACGTTGCCCACATTGCGGGACACTGTACTTATGGCCTATGCCGACATTTATACCGATACAATCGGATGACCCCCCGGGGGACCAGGCTAAGCGAACCGCCGAGTCCCCTGGCGCACTGTGGATAGGACGTGCGAGTCCCGGAGAAAGGGGACTGGAGCCGGTCAAGTCGGCTGGGTCGGCCGCAACCGAGACAGTCGGGTCACCTCCTGACCGCACCGAGAAGGGAGAATACTCGGACGAGGATCTCCGTGTACTTGCGAAGGTGACAGCAAGGCCCAGAATAGAACCGGGGAGGACGACACCCCGAGGTACCAGCAGCTGTCAGAAAGACAGGACGTCCCCCGCAGATGGGCGAGCCGAGAGACGGAGTCCCTCCGCCTCAGAGCGTGGCGGCGACGGATGAGAGACACCGACACCCCTGCGGACGGGTAAGAGGAGTCCCTTAACTTACCTTGCCCCAGCAGACGGTGTAGGAGCGGAGAGGCCATGCCAGGCCGCAGGCGCACATGGAGAGACGGCATCACTTCCGATGAGGACGGCGCCGGAGCTTCCGGATGTCGTAATTGAGGAAGAGATCCCGAATGGGGGTCCAACCCGCGATGACGGTGTTTCCGGTTCCGGGGAGGACATCACTTCCGGTGGCGACAGCGGAACCCCAAGGAAGAATGCAGCGACGCTTCGGCGATCAGGGGAAGGTCCCCGATCACCTACAAGGCCCAGGAGTTGGATGGGCGATCCAAGGACTGAGGAGGGTGAGATATCCTCATTGGACCAGTCTACGGACAGCCAGGAACGGGTCGTAACCCCGTGGGTTCCAATTCCTTGCCCATCCGCCCAATCCCCAGCCCTAGCTAAAACCCCTGCCCCAATCACACGGTCCCCGGGTTCCCCGCCTAGTTTGGAGTCTGTGGACATATCATCAGGGGGAGAAGGGAGACGGACTGGGGAAAGACAGCGCAGTGGCGCTACGGAGGGTGATTCTCGGGGAGGGGGAGAATTGAGAGTGGTCACGACAGCACCCGAGCCAGTGATAAAGGTCCCGGGGTCTTCCAGGTGGTTTCTACCGCGATCGGCACGGTCATTGGGGATATTTTCTATAGATGATGATAGGGAATCAGGGAGGTCAGATAGATTCAGAGAGAATCGTTGGTGGGCCCCACTATTCGAAGGGTACTCCGCCTGGATGGACCGCACTCGGTTCCTCATCCGGCGAGAAGATGTAGTGGATTACTGGTGGCCTGTGGGAGAATTTACCCCAGAACAGAGGGAAAGAGAGTTGCAGGAGCGGTGGCTGCAGATCGAGAATAGGGAAATAGAACCCATGGGTCCTAGCATCCTATCAGACCCCGTGGACCCTGATGAGCCCCTATCATGGGTGTTGCCTGGGAGGGCAGGTAAGGCTGACCTGACTAGGATAAGTAGGGCCGAGAGAACCATAATGACCCGGTATAAATCTTCCCACGGGTTGGAGTACCCGTATGTCCCTGAGCCTCTCATGGATGAGATAGAGGACAACCGGGATAGGTGGCTTAGGGAGGCCATTGAAATGCACCTAGTAGAAAGAGGGAGTTCCGTGATAGGGAAGAAGGCCGAGGAGCGCATAGAGCACTTAGTGCGTGTATGGGGCATTGGCAGAAACATTTATAAGCACAGGGTGACATATAGGCCTGAGAGGGGACTGCCTAGGCACTATCACGTCACGGTCATAGACATGGGCGGAAGAGAGGTCAAGAAACCTGACCCAAATCACTATTTTTAGGGGGTACTAATACATTACGCGGGTTCGTGGCTGCTGGTCGGGGCTGGCTTGGCGGAATGTACTGTAGTCATTTTTGTTATACACCATGAAGATTTGTATGAAAAGTTAACCAATTATGTGTTGTATTTCAGTGCTTCCTGGAAAAGGGTATACAAATTTAGGTCCCAGCGAGGCCGATGGGATTCACCAGGGGGAGAATGTAGCGGACATGTAAAATGGCTACAGTCATCTCTCCTGCTGACAGTAAGGCCTGGTAAGTTGTGGGCATGCCAGCAGTAATTATGGAGGTTTGCCCTCACACCCTGGTGGGGTGCCCTGTGTATGGATGGGAGTAGTCACATGCTCTGACTCCATGGTTAGTGATGTCAGAGGTGTGTCAGCTTCCAGAGTGTACATAAGGCACAGCACTGAGTCTAAAGTTAGTTCTGCCCAGATCTACGTTCAGCTCTGCAAGAGGAGGAGTTCTGGCAGGAGCCCAAGTTCAAGTACTAGCCTAAGAGACTGAAAGTTATGTTATAGTAACCATAGAGGAGACTGTGTCCAGGGACCTGGCACAGGGCAGTGATCCCTGCGGGGATAGGGAATCCCTATCTAAGGAGAGATACACCTTTTAAAGGGAGGCACTGACTGCAGAATGAGAGGCTAAGAATATACTGCAAGGGGCAGCTAGCCCACATCACCAATAAAGATGTTCTCATTCACAAACCCTCTCGTGTACATGTGTGGAGTGAATGTACAGAGAGGAGCACCACGGAGGAGTTCCTCAACAGGATCATCCCCTTGCGGACGCAGGGACCCTGATGAGGTGGAGGCGCTGCACTGGAACTAGGTGAGACTCAGCACACTACCTCAGCTGCCTGTCTGGACGGGTCCTCCCCATACACCATCATGCGGGAGACTCAGGAGTCCTGTTGCCAACAGGTGTACCACCAGACACTACCACACTGTAATGGGGGCCGGTTAGACCACAGGGGCCAATGTGAGATTGGGTGGGTCAGGCCGGTTCAGAAATACCGTTACAAGTTGTTGCAGCGAGGTAGTGTGGAACGGTGCAGATGTTGGTGCACAGTCTCGCATACTTTTTCCCAGGGTGCTGGCGTCCACGCTGGCTGGTGATATTCAGTAAGCATGATGATGAAATAAAGGGCGCCAGGAACTTTGTTGGACAAAACAGGACAGGCTTTATTGACCGTTCCATATACTACAGACTTCTTCCCTGTGGCACACATTGCTCTGTCACCTATTCATCCATTTCCATGTGTTATGGCAGGGGTGCACAAACTTTTCAGTCCCCCCTATCCGCCCTCCCCGCCTGCTCTCTCAACCTGCTTACGCCCCCCCCCCCTCTTACCTTGTCTCCAGCGTCAAATGACACAGCGGGGTCATGTGATGACGCGTTGACACGTGGGCCCACACCGTCATATGATTCCGTTTTGCTATGGTGATACGTCACCCGAGGCCGTCGGAGACAAGGTAAGGGAAGTTATAGAGGCCTCGCCGGGTTACCCCGGCTTTTAATTTGAATGCTTTGGGGCCTCTGTAAGCGCTATGCTCCCTCCCCCATAAAGTTTCACGCCCCCCCTGTTTGTACAACCCTGGGTTATGGGAATGTGCACTCGTTCACTCTAAATACTTGGATTTAATTC
The DNA here is from genome assembly GCF_040206685.1 of Ascaphus truei. NCBI lineage: Eukaryota > Metazoa > Chordata > Amphibia > Anura > Ascaphidae > Ascaphus > Ascaphus truei. The sequence goes on along the minus strand of NC_134484.1, from coordinate 454,641,591 downwards.
CAGACACCAACCAGGACTCTGTTCAGGGGTGCACCTTTCATCGAGGCTCCCGTAACCTGTCATCCTGCGCAGATCCCTCTAGTCCCTAGAATGGTGGTCTGGTGTGCATAGGCGTGGGGTTGGCATTAAGAGCAACCCCCAGGTGGCACTCACCTAAGTCCCTGTACTAGGAGTCCCAGGCATTGACCTACCATGCACATTCCTCCTGTAGCAAAGGGGTAGACATCTTTCATTCACACAGCAGTGGACCTTCTTAGGTAAGGGGCACATTCCCTACTACAAAACAATAAATGGTGACCATACTCCATTGTAACATAAAGTTACAAATAGTGAAAGAAAAAATGTGATCTAGCGCTAAAGTGTAAAACACAGTGTGATTTATACAATAATAACTTCTAATAAAGGTTGGCTGCCCGGTGATACTGCCAGTACTAACAGAAAAACACAAGAACAAAGAAAAAACCTGGCGCCAAATAGTCAGTGGAATGTCCTGTACTCCTCATATGGGATCTGCACAAATTCCTTGTATTTGCCAATGCCTGTCTTGGCATAGTTCCTTTTATTAAATAGTATTTTAATTGTCGCTAGGACTCTGAATTGTTTGTGTCTAATAGTGTTATAACTGCTTACCCTACAGTGTTGCACTATGATTTGTGTTTTTTCCACTACATGGTCTGTCGAGCAAGTGTGTGGATCCCATGAGGAGTACAGGACATTCCACTGACTATTTGGCGCCAGGTTTTTTCTTTATAAAGTTACAAATATAATACAACACTTAACACAATGAGACTCCTCTCTTCTGATGTCCAACAGGGACCAGAAGCCTTTTCAGCTCCTTATATACCCTTGGATGGATGTCACAAACCCACCCCTGTTACTGGGCAGATTAAGGGTGGGCTTAGTCTCTGACGGGTCACTCAATGTCAAGTGATCCTTCCAGCATGTTCCGGAAGAAAGGAGTGGCCAGACACCTGCCTAAACACAGCAACATTCACATCCTGACTAGCTTGCAACATTTGTCTAAGTACCTTACTAGGATTAACTCCCTACCTCCTGGGAGTTTAGTATAGAGTGGTAATAGAAAATCCCATTAGTGGGGTTACATAATTAAAGCATTAAAGTTGAAAAACAAACATACACCAAAGTATTGATTTTTTTAGATACTCCAGACTTTAATACAGGGAGTTCATTGAGGTCACTTGCCCACGTCTGAGCCTGAAAACCAGTGGGACTGAAGCAAAATCCGTTAGATTCACAGAAAATCAATGCCAGCTGACCTGTGTCTCTGATTCCCAATATAGCTTTTGCCTTTTATGCAATGCAAGGGAAGCATAATCTATACTGTATACAACACGTACAGTATAACAGTTTTAAGATATCAATATCTTAAATGCTTCATATAACATCACTTTAACGCTGTAACCACTCCGTCCGGGAGCTCGCATCCAAGCCACCTGAATACTTTACAGTTATGAGATATGAATTCTGTGCAGTCACTCCACCTTCTCTTCTCCGGTGCCATCTGCCAGAGGAACGTATTCAGCATCAAATGCAGAGGAGGAAGAGGTAGAGGTGGAATCCAGCAGCTGGTGCATGGGAGGGGAGAACAGTAGCAATGACACAGCAAGGGAGTTGACATTTCTCAGTCTTGTTTCTGAGCAGGGATTCTTTCTCAATATATATTTGTTCCTCTGTCAGGAATCAACACTCAACATTCATTCTTCCGCGCAGCAAAAAAACCTCTCATTCTTTTTAGAGACTTAACATTTTCCAGCATGAAAGCCTACAGTCCAGGGAGGGAAATCCATTCATGTTTTCATGTGGTAGTATCTTGGTAACAGCAGGGTAGATAAGGAGAGAGTTTTATTAATACATCTGGAGCATATTTTTGCGACAATGGAATTACCCAGCAGCTGGTATACAGTAGCTGCTGCCCTGAATAGCAGAGGTTGTGGTGCTCATCCTGTTGGGCATGACAGCACACCCTTCCTTAAAATATGCTTTAGTACTTGGCTTGTCAGGCTAGGTCTTGTGGAAATCCTTTATGAGGTGTGGAGTATGAGTCATTTAAATATACTTTGCATATCATTAGCATATCTCCCAGGTCTGCTCCGTTTTGATCACAGGTGTCCCTCCACATGTTGTTTGTATGGAGTTTTTAGGGGCTATACATAGTGCTTCGGTGTGTATATAAAAACTCTCTCCCTCCCCCCATATTTCAGGGACTGGAATCTGCAACTTCCAAAAAAATATATATATATTTCTGCTAAAAATGTATTTAGGGACAGTAAGTCTGTTGTATCACTTTCTTTTTCTCATGCAATAAGTACAGTATGTGAAAATTAGGTTTATTTATACATTTCATAGGTGGGTTTCTACATATCTACTTCATATCATTTCCAAAATAGAGGACATAAATGCACTTTTATTTTACTTTCTATCTTTTTTTTTTTAAATATCAATTGTATGTAAAGAATAGTTTGGGATTTACACTACATTTTTTTTTGCTAAATATACTGTACAAGAACAATTTTGCAGTGTGGTTCGAGCTACTGTTTTTTGTTTACTATAATAAGATATGGTTATCATCTATTTTATCTTTATACAATACAAACAGTCCCCATAGACTCTGTGGCCACTAGAGTGCACTAATGTGATATTGGCCACATCAAATGGAGGGATTGACGTCAGAATGAGTCAATCTCGTGTCACCAGTGTAAATTATAGGATTTCTGCTGTTAAGAATCAGCAGACTATTGCATTTGCATCATATTACAAAAAAAGGAAACAATTGATTGCATGGAAAACTATGGCACCCATTCTTCCCATTGCTCCGTTTATTTGAACGGAGTTGAAATGTTCACCAGCAAGGGGATGACCGCTTCACAGCATATTGTGCAGGGGCTTTGGGCTTCTAAATTCAGATACAGTAAGTCAACGCTAGTCACAAATTATGAGTTGGAACAATCAAAATGACTATCACGATATTAAAGCACCTGCAGGATCCTGGCTGGGTCACATGCAATTAATGTGATGCCGGCCTGTATCAGACCTGCCCTGTTATGAGTTACAAGCCCATCCACTGGGTATATACTGACACTCTCCCAAAAGTCGGGGCCCTCTTCCCTTCCCCCGTGGAATGGGTAACATCTACCCTTTATCTCAGAAGGGGGTTAAGGAGGAGTTCAGGAGTGGGCCTACATGGACCTAAAAGCCTGGGGGTTCTCTGCAAGGGAATGTGATGCTGTGACTGATGTGTCACAATAAAGATTCAGTGGAACCATCTATCTATGTGGATAAATGTCTGGGTCACTAAGAAGTTGCAAGCATGGACTATCCTGGACATCTCAGGATCCCGCTGGTCTGGAGGCACTGTAACCAGAGATGAACCATCCTGAAAACCTGTTCTGATATCTCCCCACACCACCGCGGAGTACTCAGAGGCTCCTGTTCCAGCCTCACAGGTACGCACCACACCCAGCAACACCAGGGTAGCCGCATGATCTCACTTAGGTTGGGGGAACAGGTGCTACACATATTTCATGTTGTGCTAATATATTTCTAACTTTTCATTTACTCAGAATCTTTATTCTTTTTCTGAGTTTTCTCCGGTTTATTATTTCACTTTGCATTAGCGGTTACCAAGGCAACCGGTGCCATTTACACTCATTAAGACAACAGAGGCCATTTTAACCTCCCAGGGTATCACATTTTTCATTAACTGATATCTCCAGAATTTAACTACAGAATATATAAGGGAAGGATTGCTAAAAGAAGTAGCAAAAGCACTTTGCAATGGAAAGAAAATATATATATATATTTTGTTTATGGTGCTAAGAGAGGATTTCTGCATTAAATAATTGAATAATATGGAAAAAGATATAAAGTGCTGCATAAAATAAACCAATGTAATGCAAATATATATATATATATATATATTGGCATAAAGCTGTTAGGCAATAAGGAGGAACTGCCAATCCTGACCATTACAGGCATACCCCAGTTTAAGGACACTCACTTTAAGTACACTCGCGAGTAAGAATATATCGCCCAATAGGCAAACGGCAGCTCACGCATGCGCCTGTCAGCACGTCCTGAACAGCAATATCGGTTCCCGACCTGTACCGAAGCTGTCAGTATGCGGGGAGACTATAGAGCCTGTTACAAATGCGTTATTTACATCAGTTATGCACGTATATGACGATTGTAGTAGGGTACATGCATCGATAAGTGGAAAAAAGGTAGTGCTTCACTTTAAGTACATTTTCACTTTACATACATGCTCCGGTCCCATTGCGTACATTAATGTGGGGTATGTCTGTATAATGGAGCATATGATTTATCACCTGTTGCCAGTAACCCAACGAAAAATGTCACAGATTCGATAGGGTGGAAAAAACCATTACATTGCAGAGCTGCAAGTTGCAGGCCCTTACAGCAGCAAAACCTCAGCATCAAACTCAAACACTTTATTATTATTATTTATTATTATCATTATTATTATTATAGAACTCTGGTCTATATGGCATAAAAAGGATTATTCTGACTGCTAGTCCATTATCTACAATATACTAAAAATTTATAAGGTGTTGCCTTCAATTCAATTACGTTGGACATAAAAAGAAACCTTCAAGAATTTTACTGCAGTAGGTTAATGTAGATGCAGATGGACATACATGTGGCAGAGCATCATTACAACAATACGAAACAGGATCAAATAAAGCCATAAATAAGGGAATGTGAGCAAGGTTAAGAAAGGTATACAGTATATTTAAAAAAAAATAGCAGTGAAAATGAAGAACTTCCCATCCATTTCAAATGTTTTTAATTCCCATTTTTCTGTGGAGTGCAGGATAAGGGGGCAGCAGTAGGAGGAAGGCATGGTGGGCACTTACTGCTCACCGTGTAGCATGCAGTGCAGGATAAGGGGGCAGCAGGGGGAGCAAGGCAATGCGGGCACTTACTGCTTACAGTGTAGCGTGCAGTGCAGGATAATGGGGCAGCAGGTGGAGGAAGGCATGGTGGGCACTTACTGCTTACAGTGTAGCGTGCAGTGCAGGATAATGGGGCAGCAGGTGGAGGAAGGTATGGGGGGCACTTACTGCTCAAGTCGTAACATGTAGTGCAGGATAAGGGGGCAGCAGGGGGAGGAAGGCATGGCTGGCACTTATTGCTCACAGTGTAGCGTGCAGTGCAGGATAAGAGGGCAGCAGGGGGAGGAAGGCATGGCTGGCACTTATTGCTCACAGTGTAGCGTGCAGTGCAGGATAAGAGGGCAGCAGGGGGGGAAGGCATGGCTGGCACTTACTGCTCACAGTGTAGCATGCAATGCAGGATAAGGGGGCAGCAGGGGGAGGAAGGCATGGCTGGCACTTACTGCTCACAGTGTAGTGTACAGTGCAGGATAAGGGGGCAGCAGGGGGAGGAAGGCATTGCTGGCACTTACTGCTCACAGTGTAGCATGCAATGCAGGATAAGGGGGCAGCAGGGGGAGGAAGGCATGGCTGGCACTTACTGCTCACAGTGTAGTGTACAGTGCAGGATAAGGGGGCAGCAGGGGGAGGAAGGCATGGCGGGCACTTACTGCTCACCGTGTAGCATGCAGTGCAGGATAAGGGGGCAGCAGGGGGAGGAAGGCATGGCTGGCACTTACTGCTCACCGTGTAGTGTACAGTGCAGGATAAGGGGCAGCAGTAGGAGGAAGGCATGGCGGGCACTTACTGCTCACCGTGTAGTGTACAGTGCAGGATAAGGGGCAGCATTAGGCGGAAGGCATGGCTAGCACTTACTGCTCACAGTGTAGCGTACAGTGCAGGATAAGGGGCAGCATTAGGCGGAAGGCATGGCTAGCACTTACTGCTCACAGTGTAGCGTACAGTGCAGGATAAGGGGCAGCATTAGGCGGAATACATGGCTAGCACTTACTGCTCACAGTGTAGTGTACAGTGCAGGATAAGGGGCAGCATTAGGCGGAAGGCATGGCTAGCACTTACTGCTCACAGTGTAGCGTACAGTGCAGGATAAGGGGCAGCAGTAGGAGGAAGGCATGGCTAGCACTTACTGCTCACAGTGTAGCGTACAGTGCAGGATAAGGGGCAGCAGTAGGAGGAAGGCATGGCTAGCACTTACTGCTCACAGTGTAGCGTACAGTGCAGGATAAGGGGCAGCATTAGGAGGAAGGCATGGCTAGCACTTACTGCTCACAGTGTAGCGTACAGTGCAGGATAAGGGGGCAGCAGGGGGAGGAAGGCATGGCGGGCACTTACTGCTCACCGTGTAGCATGCAGTGCAGGATAAGGTGGCAGCAGGGGAAGAAAGGCATGGCGGGCACTTACTGCTCACCGTGTAGCATGCAGTGCAGGATAAGGGGGCAGCAGGGGGAGGATGCCATGGCTGGCACTTACTGCTTACAGTGTAGCGTACAGTGCAGGATAAGGGGGCAGCAGGGGGAGGAATTCATGGCTGGCACTTACTGCTCAAGGTGTAACATGCAGTGAGTTAAAACAAGATTGAATATTGGAGCTTACCGTCTTCAGAGTCTATCATGCTGAATAATTCTGGGCATCGAATGAAGGCTACTTTGCCAACCACTACAGGCATCCAGCAGGTTAGGTTATCCCACATGCCTGGGCATCCTAAAATGGAAACATAACATAAACATCTTTTAAAAATCTGCATTTTTATTGTGAAATACAGTATAAGATCTTCAGAAATCAAGATTTATAGTATTCACATCTCTTCTACTGTCTCTGTAAATTCTCCCTACTTACCACTTAGACTGAAAGCTCGGAGCGGGGACTCCTTTTCTTAATGTTACTTTAATGTTTGAAGTGTTAATTCCCAGTATGCCTCTTATTATTTTGTCACATCTATTACCACTGTGAATCTCTACATAAATATATGTTGCTATACAAATAAAGATATACATCATACCTACATACATATATACATAAATATATAAATACATACAATACTCTAATCTATCCAAGAACCTGTTTGCTGTTTGTGTAGTTGGTATAGAATAGAAAACACCACAAGAATGGTAAAACACAGTGTTTTCATTTTGCCTCACACCTTCCCTGATATATTTTCAGATACAGACATGGATTGTCACTCACATGCAGAGTGTATCTGATAATCCCTGGATACACCTTCAGCGAGAATATTTTTAATTAGAAACAGCAACTCAGACCATATTGAGGAAGACTGCCAGCAATATCTCAAGGCAAAAGAAATAGCATTTGGGATATATTGTTATGCACTTTATATTCTTATAATCATCACATTACTAGAGATTGTGCACCATACCAAAAATCGGATAATGACGTTGAAAACATTTGTCATTAGGCTGCGTCCTCGCTGGCACTGACCGCGATGACGCCACCAGCTCTCCAAGCATGATTGCTGGGTGTCCTGGCTATTTCACAAGCATGCACGGGGGGGGTGGGTGGGGGCGTTGCAGGCAAATTGAGCGTGCTGGAAAGTAACATTTTTTTGTTAACTCAAGCGCCAAGCTTGAGTGAGCGCGCGCGCACGCACCACGTGAGTGGGGACTTTTCCAAATACATTTATGTAACTAAAATAGGCAATCACCGCATGCTCAGCGCAGTCAGCGCTAGCGGGGATGCAGCCTTACACAGGTCCTGAATGTGTTCTCAGCTTGGATCTTGACAAGCTTCAAACTAGAGACGAGACAACGAATATTCTAAAGCTTGGATTAAACTAGCCCGGTTACATTCTGGGTACATGCTGGGTGAAACCTGGCCAGTTTAAGGCAAGTTTAAGGCATTTCTGTATTGACTAATGACCCATTGGATTAACACAGCAGGGGTCCTGGCAGTCCTATCCAGTATGAATGGGGCTGCCAGGGACCCCCGTTGTTAATCTGATGGGCCATTAGTCAATGCAGAAATGCCTTAAACTTGCCTTAAACAAGACCCAGCATGTACCCAGCATGTACCCAGCATGTACCCAGCATGTACCTGGGTCTTTTTGGCGATTGCCACTGGTTTGTGTTAGAATAACCGTCGGCACTACAGTATGGGCCAAATTTACTAGAGATGGGCGAAATGTTTGCAGAAATTCAAATCTGCTGCGACAGAAGATTATGGTTGTTGCAGATGATAACACAATCTGGGACAGGGTTGCTACTCCAATGGGGTAGGGATGAGTGTAAACAAAATGACGATTTAGGTAGTGTAGAGGAATGGGCAAGATATTGGCAGCTACAATTTAATGTCGAGAAGGGAAAAATAATGCCCTTTGGTCACAAAAATCTATAGGCAGAATACAGGATTAATGGTACTACAATGTTAAAAAGGGAGCTAGATCACAACCAAGGATTTAAAGACCTGTAAGCCTGACATTAAAAGGGGGGAAGCTACTTTCAGGTTTAGTATGTGATAATATTCAGGAATACAGATACAGCGTCCGTTATTCGAACACTCCACGCGGTGTATACCTCGGAATACCCATGTCATGGTGCGTTATTTTTTCCAACCTTACCACCTTAAGACCAGGGTGCAGAAAATGGCATTTTAGTGTTCTGGTTTTTAAACACCTGAAATTGACACAGTAGCACAGAAGCACAGTACTGTACACATTACAATTCATTCACTTCATTGCACACAAAGAAACAGAATCCATGAATTTCAAACAAAGCAACTGTGATAAACACGGGTGCCATGGGCGATTATCCATGTTAATGCCGCGTGGAGTACAGCAAACGAAAACGGCTCCATGATTTGTTCAAATAATGGCCGCTGCATCTGTACCTAATGGATAACAAAATTATTGGTAATAGTCAGCATGGATTTATGATGTATAGGTCAGCCAAACTAACCTTATTAATTTCTTTGAGGAGGTAAGAAGGAATTTGGATCAGGGTAATGCACTTGATGGGGTTTTGTAAGGAATCCACTACTGGCTTTGACTTTTGCCTTGCAGACCTGTGCAGTTGCAGGCTTCCTCTGGCAATCTATGGCACAGGTGCTGCCTCTCATTGCAGCTTCTGCCCTGTGCTACTTCATTGGAGGAATTCTCACACACCCTCCTCCTGTGATTGGATCTCCGCCCTTTATATTCTAGGCGTTGGCTCTGAACCAGCGCCGAGCATAACTATTCCTACCTCTATGTTACTGTCTCTGCCACAAACCACCCCAGACCTCTCTCCTAGCGTTCTTACCTTCCAAGTTCCTGAGTATCCAGAGGCCTGGTCCTGGACGTCTGTGCTGAAGCGTTGTTGCCAGCACTGGCCTGCTGCTATCTCCTTGCAGTGGCCTACCCTGGACGTCTGTGCTGAAGCGTTGATGCCAGCACTGGTACTGCTGCATTCCCTCCTAGCAGTAGCTACCCTTCCTGTCCTGTGGCCTGCCGCTATTCTCCTGTAGTGGCCTATCCTGGACGTCTGTGCTGAAGCGTTGATGCCAGCACTGGTACAGCTGCATTCCCTCCTAGCAGTAGCTACCCTTCCTTTCCTGCGGCCTGCTGCTATCTCCTTGCAGTGGCCTGCCCTGGACGTCTGTGCTGAAGCGTTGATGCCAGCACTGGCCTGCTGCTATTCTCCTGCAGTGGCCTACCCGGGACGTCTGTGCTGAAGCGTGTTGCCAGCACCGGTACCTGCTGCATTCCCTCCTAGCAGTGGCTACCCTTCCTTTCCTGCGGCTTGCTGCGATCCTCTTGCAGTGACCTGCCTTGGACTTCTGCGCTGAAGCGTTGGTTCTACCCGACGCTGCCCTGCGGTGAACTTCGGCCAGCCTGCTGTCTCCTCCTGCTGAGATCGGCGTCATGGGCCGAGGCCGCACCTCGCGCAGAAGCCACCCCCGCGCTCACGCTCCTAAGCTGAAGCGGGGAAATCCTGACTACCTGTTGCCGAACTCCTGCTTCCATAACGACGATGCTGCCTTCTCCAATCCTGACCCTGCGATGTACGACTACGAACTGCGCACTCCGGATCAGTCTGCGTGGACTCAGGTCGGTGATTATATAACCCCACCTCAGCCCCGCGGTCCGGTCCCGGTTTGTGGCGAGCATCGGCGTAACAGTATGCTCGGCCCGTTAAAACCGGACCGCGCCGTGGCGGGGGATGGCAATTTTCCAACTGAAGTTATGTCCCGTCCTGCGTATCAGTCCCACTATGAAGGCCAGTATTTGTGTGAAGTACTACCCCTGGTTGATGAACTGTGGACGTATGAAGGTTTAACCCCTTTGCAAAGACAATGCCGTTGTGATCTCTTTATTAAGGCTTACTGCATCCTGAACTTAAAACAGTCTCTAGCCGCTTGTATTCGCTCTCCTGATTCCCCTTTAACCTGGGATAACGTGTACCCTTTGGAACTGGCCGACGCCCAAGAGGCAATCTATGCCCTGGCCTCATCACTGGACATTCATCTAGTAGAACAGAGCGCCCTCCTCATGTTGGCTCAGTCTCAAGATACACTCCATGTATTTTCCTCAACACTAGACACTCACATAATAGAACAGGATCCCCTCCTTGCCAGCTATGCTGCTGCTTGGCAGATTCTCTGTGCTACCAGTCCTGTTACTAAACCTGTGGGGTTACCTCTCTCTCCTAAGAATGGTCAAACCATTTCTCTGTCGCTGCCCGCTAAGGAAGAAGCTGCCACGCTCCCTAATCCTGAGTTAACCTCCCTAAGTTCTGTCCCTGAGGTTATTTCGGTCTTAACCCCTGCTAGTCAGGCTTATGCGTTCCCCACTGTAAATCCCTGCAGTCCCCAGGTCAGTGTGTCTTCCCTAGCACCAGAGAATGAGTCCTGTTTGCCCTCTTTTCCTAAACCAAAAATTCTAAGCTCTGTTTCCGAGGTTTTTTCTGTATTAACCCCTGCTAGTCTGCTCTGTGAGGTTCCTACTGTTAACCCTAGTATTCCGCAGTCTAATGATAGGTCCCTAGGGCAAGAGGCAGAACCCCCTATGACCCCACTCTCGGAGACTAGCTTCTATTTCTCTGATTCTCAGGTACAGAGTAATTTAACCCTTGGGGTTTTTCCTATGTTAACCCCTGCAGGTCAGCCCTGTGAATCTTCCTTGGTAGATCCCTTTAGTTCGTCAGTCAGGGACACCTCCTTAGCCTCAGAGGATCAACCCCTTTTGTCCTCTGACTCGGCTAAAATTCTCGGGGTTATGCCCCCTGAACTTTCGGCAATAATACTGGCTCCAGTAAAAAGTACACTGGAGCCGTTTGTTTCTCTAAACCTGTTCGCAGAATCCCTACTCCTAGGTATTTCACTTACCCCGTCTGTCACTCAGAGAGCTGAGACCCCTGCTTCTGAGCATAGACCCCTTTTCGTGGAATCTGTTGTCGTTTCTGATGTCCCAGACACTCCTTCCCAAATACCCACTTCAGAGACCAGCACAGGCGTGGTTACCCCACTTGCACTGTCTGAGTTCTCCTCTTCTCAAATCCTAGGGTTTAAAGCGAACAGTACATATTATGCTCCTTTCCAAGTGACCCCTACTGAGATCAGCGTATCTGCTGTTGCTCCCTCAGTACCATTAAAGTTAGGGCCCTTCTTTTTGAAGGATCAGGCTTTCAAGTTTGAGACTCCCTTTATCCCTGACTTTGTAAATCTGCAGTCCCTTCTCACTGTAGTTAAAAGTTCTCCAGCAGCCGCTGAGTTAAGCTTTGCCGCTGCCAAATCTTCTGTTATAGAAGCAACCTTGCCTAGCTTACTTCTGTCTGTCCTATCTGTGATGCCTATCACCTTTACTAAAATTTCTGTTTTGCAAGGTATTTCTCCTATTAAATCTGTGATACCTGCAATTCCTTTAATCAGTTCCAAAACCCCTGTCACTAAGTCTCCCATGGAGTCTGATGCCCTCACTAGGGATTCTCAGGGACCCAATTCTGTAACAAGCAAGATATCCCTTGTGTCTGTTGGAGAGTTTACCCCAGTTTCTCTCACGGATCATGCCACAGCCTCCGGGATGATTAAAAATGACTTAAAGTCTGGGATGCCCATTCCTGTAATAATACTGTTTTACGCTGATTCGCCCACAGTATTCGGGGTATCCACTACTGACTGTATGTCTACTACCACGAACTAAGGGGTATCGCATTTGGAACGTTCCCTTTTTTCAGAAGATCCCGTTTTTAAAATGGACTTATTTTTCTCTGTGTCTTCCACAATACTTGGGGTACTTGCTATTGACTGTCCTGTCCCAAAACTAGGGTTACCTCTCAAAAAGGTGCCTGGAGCTACCAATGTTAAAGACCCTATGTTTAAAACAGTAACAATTTGCATTGCTTCTCCCACAGTATCATGTGAGACCTGGGTACCTGGGACCTCCACTCCGAAGCCAAGCTCTAGTTCTCTGTCTTCTTTCTCTGTGTTGGAGGCACCCAGCTTTAACCCCAAGACTTTTTTCCCTAAGGTTGATGCACCGCGTAACCGCCTGCCTTGTTTTTTGGATAAAATCTGTTTTCTCACCTTTCAAACAGACTCCTTACTCGCAGGTCTCTGTGCGGTGCCCAAAGTGCCCGTTCTGTATGGCAATTGGCCTCTCCCTAAGACGAAGACACCCTTACTGGACCTCGTCGCTTTACCTGAAGCGTCCGTTCCTGTTCTCTATGGTTCCACTATGGGTATAGACATGCTTATTATGTCCTTCGCCAAAGCCACAAATTCGGATTTCATTCTCTCTAAAGATCACAAACCAAAGGAAGCGGATCCTTCTTCAACTGCCAGTACCATGACCAAGAGTTGCATACACACTGCTACAGACTCTCGCAAATTGCTTGGGATAGCAACCCTGCTTGGTATCAAAAGTACCGCTGCAATAGTGTGTAGTGAACCCTCCCGCCCCATTCCCTTGCTAACCACCACCCGGAATTCCTTGGAAGCTAAAGACTCTCGCAACTTCCTCCGTGCTGATTTCACCAAAGACATTGCCTTCTCTGAAGGTCCCTCTGCCATTTTTGTCCGACAATCTGTGTCCTGTGTCCCGTACTCTTGGACTATTACTATGCACCGGACACCTGGCTACTGTCCTTCCGATGTTCCCATTCCGGAGCCCTCAGGTCCCATTGTCCATGTACCAAGAACTGCAGTACCACCGCTGTCTTTCATGGCACTCGCCAATGTACATCTGGATTGTGGACCTAATTCTCGCCGGAGACACTTCAGGAACAACTCAATGTCTCCCAGACCTATGAATGGTCCTGTTCACCCAGGCTTCTCACCCAGTGGTGGGGGTACTGTAAGGAATCCCAACAAACTATGGGCTTTCAACGCCACCTCTCGCCTAAGGAGGTTTAGGAACAATTCCATGTCCCCCAAATCTGTGATGGATCTTGTTCGTCCGGAGGTCTCACCTGAAGGGGGGGGTACTGTAAGGAATCCACTACTGGCTTTGACTTTTGCCTTGCAGACCTGTGCAGTTGCAGGCTTCCTCTGGCAATCTATGGCACAGGTGCTGCCTCTCATTGCAGCTTCTGCCCTGTGCTACTTCATTGGAGGAATTCTCACACACCCTCCTCCTGTGATTGGATCTCCGCCCTTTATATTCTAGGCGTTGGCTCTGAACCAGCGCCGAGCATAACTATTCCTACCTCTATGTTACTGTCTCTGCCACAAACCACCCCAGGCCTCTCTCCTAGCGTTCTTACCTTCCAAGTTCCTGAGTATCCAGAGGCCTGGTCCTGGACGTCTGTGCTGAAGCGTTGTTGCCAGCACTGGCCTGCTGCTATCTCCTTGCAGTGGCCTACCCTGGACGTCTGTGCTGAAGCGTTGATGCCAGCACTGGTACTGCTGCATTCCCTCCTAGCAGTAGCTACCCTTCCTTTCCTGCGGCCTGCTGCTATCTCCTTGCAGTGGCCTGCCCTGGACGTCTGTGCTGAAGCATTGATGCCAGCACTGGCCTGCTGCTATTCTCCTGCAGTGGCCTACCCGGGACGTCTGTGCTGAAGCGTGTTGCCAGCACCGGTACCTGCTGCATTCCCTCCTAGCAGTGGCTACCCTTCCTTTCCTGCGGCTTGCTGCGATCCTCTTGCAGTGACCTGCCTTGGACTTCTGCGCTGAAGCGTTGGTTCTACCCGACGCTGCCCTGCGGTGAACTTCGGCCAGCCTGCTGTCTCCTCCTGCTGAGATCGGCGTCATGGGCCGAGGCCGCACCTCGCGCAGAAGCCACCCCCGCGCTCACGCTCCTAAGCTGAAGCGGGGAAATCCTGACTACCTGTTGCCGAACTCCTGCTTCCATAACGACGATGCTGCCTTCTCCAATCCTGACCCTGCGATGTACGACTACGAACTGCGCACTCCGGATCAGTCTGCGTGGACTCAGGTCGGTGATTATATAACCCCACCTCAGCCCCGCGGTCCGGTCCCGGTTTGTGGCGAGCATCGGCGTAACAGGTTTACAGTACTTAGATTTGCAAAAGCTTTTGATATGGTGCCACACAAGAGTTATTGTACAAAATAAACCAAATTGGCCTCCGAAAAAATATTTACACCTGGATTGAAAACTTGTTAAATGATAGACAACAGAGAGTTGTCATAAATTAAACCTTTTAAGGTTTGATTAAAGCTTTGAGTGGAGTACCTCAAGGATCGGTCGTGGGACCTCTGCTTTTTAACTTGTTTATTAATGACCTTGAGGTTGGCATAGAGAGCAAAGTCTCCATCTTTGCTGATGACACTAAATTGTGTAAGGTAATGCAACCAGGGCAGGATGTAATTTCTCTCCAGAACGACTTGGATATACTGGAAACTTGGGCAGGTGAGAATTAATACAGATTAATGTAAGCTTCTGCATTTGAGAAACAAGAATAAATAGGCTACTCACAAATTAAATGGGAAAAAGTTAGGTGAGTTCTTGATGGAGAAGGATTTGGAGGACTTGTAGACAGCAAACTTAATAATAGTACCAAATGTTATGTAGTACAGTAGTTGCAATGGCAAATAAAATCCTATTTTGCATTAAATGGGGAATGAATGGAAGGGAAATGAGCAAAATGATGCCCCTCTATAAAGCATTAGTAAGACCACACCTTAAATATGGAGTACACTTTTCAGCACCATTCCAAAGAAAATACATTATGGAACTAGAACAAGGGCAGAGAAGAGCCACCAAATTAATAAAGGGGATGATAATCTGATTTATGCTGAGAGGCTTGCTTAGATTTGTTTATATTAGAAAAGTGGCGTCTAAGAGGGGATATGATAATTAAATAGAAATATATTCAGGGACAATACAAGGAACTTTCAAAAAAAGCTCAGTACAAAGGACACAGGGTCATCCCTTAAGTTTGGAAGAAAGGAGATTTAATCACCATCAGAGGAAAGGGTTATTTACTGTATAGTAAGGGCAATTAAAATGTGGCATTCATTACCCATAGAGACTGTGATGAAAGATGCAATACAGTACAGTAGATATCTTCAATTAAAGGTTGGACATATTTTTAGATAGGAAAAGTATACAAGGATATACCATTATTGGAGTAAGGAAGGAATTGATTTTTTCCCTTTTGAGAAATCATTGGATAATGCTTCACTGGGGTTTTTGTTTTTTTGCCTTCTTCTGGAACAAAATAGTGCAAATATAAATATAGGATAAGTGTCTGTGGTCTAAATTTAATTTAGGTTGATCCGATGGACATATGTCTTTTTTAACCTCATCTACTATGTAACTACTATAGCAGGGCACCCCCTTTGGTCCCTTACCTCTATGGGGCTCGCGGTTGCCAGCGGCAGAGCGAGCGCATCCTGCGGGTGCCGGCGAGGTGCGGGGCGGAGAGATGCAGTCGTTGAAAGTGACTGAGTCGCCAAAGGCCCCCAGCGGCTCCAGTGGCAGGGCGCCACCATGCTGGGTGGGCACGCGCATGCGCATAGATTTGCACATGCGCAAAGAGATTGCGGCAGCCATTACAGATGCGCACAGGCATAGAGGCAGGTGGTGGCGCTATCCTTATCGACTCAGGTACACACCAGGCTCCCAGTGATTGAAGTTCAGGCATGCTGTAAGCCACACACACCGCAGACCCATGCACTACACACAACGTAGTCGCCTTATCTCACAGGGGGTGGGGGAATGTGCGCTACACTACTATAGAGAAAGGGGACCTCTGAGTCATTATTTTAGCTGACTTCAAAGAACAGTAGGCAAGCAATGTAACAAGGCAATGCAGAAATTCAGCAGGATGTTACAGTAGGTTGCATGGGGAGAGGTAAAGTATTACCGGCAGAAATAGTGGGGTGGTGATGCCACTTCATAGATCATTGGTGAGAACTCAACTAGAGTTCTATGTTCAATTCTAGTGACCATATCTACGGAAAGACAAGTTAGAGGAATACTAAAGGATGCATGATCTGTAGCATAAAACTTATTATAAAAGACTAGAGGACCTTAATATGTACAGCTTAGACAATAGAAGGCAAAGAGGGAGTATGTCTTAAACTTTCTAATACATAAACGGTTGCAATAAAGTAAAAGAGGGAAACATATTTTAGAGAAAGAGACATTCTAGAACAAGAGGTCACGCTCTGAAGGTGTAGTGTGGCAGCTAAGGTGAAATGTAGGGAAGCACTTCTTCATGGAAAGGGTGGTGGATTTGTTGAATAGGTGATAAGGGCTAATAAAGTAAGGGAAATCAAACATTCTTGGTATAGCCATAATGCTATCCTAAATGCCAAGTCACAAAAATAGAACATTCAATGTTAAAGGATCGTTCTCCCGCACATTCACTACTGTGATATATATGATTCAATTTCACAAATGTGACCATGGATACTATATTGGGGAAACCAGCCCAAAACTTCAAACCAGAATGAACCTACACAGACACACAATGACATACCATGAAGAAGGAAGATATTGCACTCCAGTGGACAATGCTCCTCATAGCCCAATCATTTCATAAGTGACTTAAAAATTAAAATCGTCAATTGAATGTTTTAAAGCACTTAAGAGCGGAAAACATTTGAACTTGAAATGATAATATTATTTACACTAAAACATGAGGATGTACTGTAATGCTGATATGGGGTTTATAACACATTATTGTAATGTTTTGTAATAGATCACTGCCTTACTGCCACAAGTGGCAAAGCATTTGCGTGCAATGTTATGGCCCTTAAAATGATGGTTAACCATAAAGCTCATTACTGTATATTCTGCATGTCGTAACTCCTCCCTTACTTCTCCTAACAATGTTCAATTTTGCTACTATAGAATGGGTATACAGACACTGTAGCATATTATTAGCCACTAATTGGTTATTTATTGCTTTAAACATCTTGCAATATTTACTGAGAAAAACATTTCTTTTCACCATCAGCCAAAGGATCTATCACCAACATTCACAATAATAATTTAATCTATTTAATGTATTGTTTATGTTTATTTTATGTATTTGCTAATAGCTGTAAAATATTTGTAGAAGCCTAGAGGTAAAAAGAAAATAGGGATGAGTATTTCAATAAGCATTTATGCTGCAATTATCACACAGATTTTACTCATGGACAATTGATAAAAGGGACTGTTTAACTGTGAGATAAGCTCCACCACCCACACGTACCCCTGAAGAAGCGACGACAATTGTGAAATGTGTAGGGTTAAAGGTGACCCATCCCACACAATCCTACGTTACCACACATGACTGTGAATCATACACATTTTTGCGGACTTTCCGCGTGCCAAATTAGACTCTCCGCTAATCCAAATCCCCTAGGACTTTGAATACTGGCTGAACCAACCACCTGGCTTCCGTAGAGAGCACCTGCAGGAACCAGCTGGTCTGGGACGTGGCGTGCGGACTTAGGCTAAGGCCCCGCTCCCTCAGTCAGTGCGCCCGCACTGCAGACAGGCGGGGCGCTGACAGACACAGACCGTGATATGCGGTCTGTAGGGAGCCAGAAGCTGGAGCGGGAGGAGGGCGGGAGTGGGAGGGAGGAGGGCGGGATCTGATCATGGTGCTGTCCACCCCCCCACACACACACACATACACACACACACACACATATACGTATACACATACACACATACAAACACACATACACACACACATACACACACACACACATACACACTCTAACCCGCAGCTCCTTCCCTGCTCCCCGCCCAAGGCACCTCCCATCTAGCTCCTTCCCTCCCCTCCTCCCCATTGGCTGACTCGCGTACCACGTGACGTGAACTGCCGGGGGCGTGCCGTATCGCTCGTCGCGAGTCCTGCTCTCAATTCTATTGAGAGCAGGAGCAACTTTCACCCCAGCGCTGCGGCCCCCCCCCTCGCAACGGGCCCGGCGCCATTGAGGGGAGGGCTCTCGTCCGTGCAGCGTCCGCCACAGCGGACGCTGTAGTAGGCAGCGGGGGCAAGGCCTTAGACACAGAATGCTACAGCCTCCGATGAAAGACTACACTTCCTTATCTAACACCATCATTCTATGCGCATGTCCTACCTGTATCCTGTAACTAGGATTCCAATTTTTGCGGACGACTACCTGAACATCAAGTGTATTTTGTTTTGAATATTGTTTTAAATGTTTTATTAAATTAACCTTTTTTCACTCCACTTTCATTTGTTTCTTACCACTGAGGCATCTTCTATTCCAGCATTCTTAGTGGCTCGAATTTTTCAGTAATATAGTATTATGCTGTTTTCATGTTTTCTCATTCCATGTGCTGTGACCATCGTCCGTTATAAACCAGTGGCCAGGACTATTCGCTCAGGGCAATATATGGTTGGATCAACTACACCTTGACTATACCAGTATCTATATACCCATAAGATTGTACCCAACAGGTGCTGTTACAGTATTTGTTTGTTGTACAGTCCCTTTATCTGACTAGGGTAGTCAGCACACCTGCTTGGCAGCCACCAATCACGTATTGCACAATTTTGATTTTTTTTTTGAAGTGACATTCACTTCACTTTATTAACAGTAGTAGCATTTCACCATTCTCTTTTTTCTCAATCAGAGGCTCTGTCAAAGACTGAGCCTCTGATTGAGCCACCTGTGCTGAAGCAGGGACAGATTGAGCCACCTGTGCTGAAGCAGGGACTGATTGAGCCACCGGCGCAGAAGCACGGATATCCTGAAATCCTGACCTGTTGGGGATGCTTGAGGACTGGTGTGGGTCACCCCTGCACTAAAGAATTGCTGTATTTGTTTACTGATTTCATGTACATACATATCCATGATAACAAAAAGGAGCATTTACAAAAAAAATTAAACAATGATATTAAACCGCATACAGAAAATATCAATGGGGCAGCACAAAACCTTTCTGCATTTACCATCACAACAGACTTTTCACACATAGAGATAATTAATGTCTATTTTCAAGGAATCAATATAACTTAGTGAGTTTCATTCTTTGTTAAGTACAATTTTTTATTTCCGCTGGTCAGTGATGAACCTTTTCCAAGGGAAGAAACTAGCAGCTAGTGATTATTTATTTTATTATTTGCCTGATGGAGTTTGGTTGCCATGATTTTGTCGATGAGGATAAAGGTATTTGACGGTTACTTATCAGTCAGTGGGGCCTATTCTAATAGCTTCAATGTTTTCACTGCCAAATTAAACGTTTTGGCATGATCCTGCCTCAGGGTCTGACATTGGTGTTATCACGGTACTCAGAAAGAGTTATCGCAAGTCAGATACCGTGAGGTAGGAAAATGCTACTGTATACCGCTCGGAATAGCCGTGTCTTTATCTGTGTCATTTTCTAAGTTCTGCCTGTGCGATCTGCCTGCAGTCTGTAACAGTGTAAAGAAAAAAGTTAGTGTGCTCCAAACTTATTGTATAACCAATCCAAAAAAACTCAAAATAATGCGATCATTAGGGGTTGGTAAAAAATGTGATACAGTGCAGGTAATAGAATTGATGGCTCACAGCATCAAGATAAAGTGGAAAGTGAAAAAATTATCAGCTCAATTAATCACATAGTAAGAAATGTATAAAATGTATGATATAATAACATATAAAATGCACACAAAGTGCCACACAATAGAGTACATGTGTAGCGGTATACTGTAGAAATGTTATAGAGTTAACCAATACCACTCCTAGAGGGACAAAGCTTGTTGGTTAAGGAAAAAACTTGCCACTGGAGAACAGAGTCCTGCTTGTAATTATCCTGCTTGCCTCTATTCTTATCCACACTTTCTCTCCCCCCCAGTATCCCTCCCCCTCCCCACCTTCCTTTGACACTGTCCCCTGGCTTCAAACACTTAACACCCTACCTTATCTACAGTAAATATCTGCTTTTTTTTTGTTTTTTTCCCTCTCTCCACACTGTTTTAGCCATAGATTCCTTTGTATATCAGTATTGCTTGACCTGAAGAAGAGAGGATAACTCTCGAAAGCTTGTCCTATGACATTAATTGTTAGTCCAATAAAAAAGGTATCACCGAATACTGAAGAACTCATTTATTCTGCACTATATACGCATATACGCATGATACACTATATACACTATATACAATGTTTTGCAAATGGGGCTTAATTGATCTACCATTGCCATATTTCTAATTTAATCACCAGGTATTTACATTTTAATTTATTATGGCGATTGTTTAAACCAGGGTTTCCCAAACTTTTTTTTCCGTGACCCGGTTATTTTTGAACTTCTCCTTCGTGACCCACTAAAAATGTTATCGCCTATACTGGCCTATAGGGCCTGCACAGACACACACACAGCCACTGATACACACACACACACACACACACACACACACACAGCCACTGATACACACACACACAGCCACTGACACATACACACACACAGCCACTGACACACACGCAGCCACACAGAAACACTGCTACACACACACACACACACTGATACACACACACACACTGATACAGATACACACACACTCTCTCTCCCCTATACGCACACAGACACAAACAGTGAATTACAGGCACCGACGGATGTGAGTGACTGGAGAGGGGGCCAGGGGCACTTCGGTGGGAGGGAGAGGCCAGGGGCACTTGGGTGGGAGGGGGCCAGGGGCACTTGGGTGGGAGGGAGGGGGCCAGGGGCACTTGGGTGGGAGGGAGGGGGTCAGGGGCACTTGGGTGGGAGGGAGGGGGCCAGGGGCACTTTGGTGGGAGGGAGGGGGCCAGGGGCACTTGGGTGGGAGAGAGGGGGCCAGGGGCACTTGGGTGGGAGGGAGGGGGCGGGCCAGGGGCACTTGGGTGGGAGGGAGGGGGCCAGGGGCACTTGGGTGGGAGGGAGGGGGCCATGGGCACTTGGGTGGGAGGCAGTGACTGAGTGGGGTGACTTACCTTGCCACCGGACGCTTTCCCCTGCTGCCCCCGGTATCCCCTGCTGCCCGGGACGGGAGGTGGGCTTGGGGGCACGGGAGGTGGGCTCGGGAGGGGGTGCCACGGGAGGTGAGCTTGGGAAGCTGGCCGCGGGAGGAAGCGGGCCGCAGTAGGAGCTTGTACTTCCCCCTCCGTCCCACGTAACGTGCGGGCCGCAGAGGAGCTGGTACTTCCTCCTCCGTCCCACGTTGGGAGTGGGGGGGGAGGAAGGGAGCGGGCACTGCTTGCCCTGCGCAAGCATGCGGGACGAATCGCCGCCATTTTTTTTTAATTGAGCAGGGGGGACGGGAGACACGCGACCCAGCAATTTTGGTGCCGTGGCCCGGTGCCGGGTCGCGACCCACCATTTGGGAAACGCTGGTTTAAACCAATAAATAAATTAAATTTGAATGCATTTTTAAAAGCTTCCACTGTTCTGTAAATCAGACCACATAGAGTACATGGAATTTGTAAGTCTAATTCCTAAGATCGCCCAGCCATTCCTCACCTATTCTTTTGCATCCCCGATACAGTACACACACTGACCTTCTCACCTAGTTATGAGTGGTAATCCTACTGTTTCAAATTGTTATATACAGTACTGGGATCCACATGGTTGTTTAAGGTGTGTTGAAGCAATTCATATGAATCTACTGGAGACCCACCAAACGTAATTTTTATATTTTGCTATTTTTATCTTTCCTTACAAAGTTGAATTCTCTTTCCTCCACCCCATTATGTACTTATAATACTGTAACCAGCAAGGATGCATGTTACCTGAAATGCTTGTGGTCAGTAATCCAATCAGTGTCAGCTTCAGTCATTTCATCTGCGTAAACTAAATGCATAAAGCCATAGCCATGTGATAAAAGGCTAAGTCACATGAGGTATATTCAATACATTGCGTATAATTTAATGTAGCATTGTGCATAATTGTGTACATAGAATTGTCACTATGGATTTTCTCCAAAGAGAGTGAACATGTACTCAGAGCAGCAAAGAACGGTCACATCATGAATGGCTGAATGAATGTACTTTATGATGTTGAAGCTACTGTACTGTTTTATCAAATCAGAGATATATGTAATATATAGATATATATCA
The DNA here is from genome assembly GCF_040206685.1 of Ascaphus truei. Taxonomy (NCBI): domain Eukaryota; kingdom Metazoa; phylum Chordata; class Amphibia; order Anura; family Ascaphidae; genus Ascaphus; species Ascaphus truei. The sequence goes on along the minus strand of NC_134484.1, from coordinate 454,619,224 downwards.
AAATAAAGAAAAACCTGGCGCCAAATAGTCAGTGGAATGTCCTGTACTCCTCAAGGGATCCGCACACTTGCTCGACAGACCATGCAAAGAAAAGAACACAAACAAACAAAAATCATAGCGCAACACTGTAGGGTAAGCAGTACTGCACTAATACACACAAACAGTTAAGAATCCTAGCGATTATTAAAATATTATTTATTAAAAAGAACTATGCCAAGACCGACAATGGCAAATACAAGGAACCGCAGGTCATCCGGAGCACAAAAATTGGAGCCCTACTTACATACAGCAAGGTTTAAGCTCGCATGGTAGGAACAAGTCCTAGGTAGAGATGATCTCCCTGGCGGGTGATGCCTCTGCTCCACTGCGGCTCAGACACCAGTCAGTCCTTACGATGGTAACCGGAACAGCTCCGGCCGTGGGGGCTGGTGTGCGGGGTCCACAGCTCTGCACCGCGTGTAGACACACGCCTCACTTCCTCCTACGGAGCAACAGGAAGTCTCTGCGCGCCCGCGCGCGATAGTGCCCGTTGCCTTAAAGGAACAGCTGGCAGGCTGAAGGGAAAGTTGGGCTCCAAGGCCAAATGTCCTTAAACGTCCAAAGTCAGTCAAATAGTGGCTGTGCCACTAGCCCTACGCGTTTCGTAGATGTCACTCTACTTCCTCAGGGGCTGAAAACAATGATACTTGGTGACACATAGATATACCCTAGCCAATTAAAATTAATTGATCGTTTATAATTAAAACAGCCTGTATGTCATTAGTACCAAATCACTACATGGACTCTTAGACATACATGACATCAAACACATAAAAAACACATAAAAAACACATAGAAACAACAGTACCAGCATATGTCAAAACATGTATATACCCTAATGTCATATGCATATTAAGTAAACCTACAGAGGTATGAAGATATTCAAACTCTCCCCTTGGGTATAGTTAATTGCTACACAAACTCCTTTTGCTTTTAATTTAACAGGTTCTGCACTAGTCACTGACACCAAAGTTAACTCTCTCCTCACTTTTATCACTAGACCAATCTATTTCCCTAGAAAAGAACCCAATTCAAAATCTATTAAGACCATTGGGGGACAGGGTCTTCAGTTCAAAGATCCAAAAGGCCTCACGTCTGTTTATATGTTTAATAGTGTCCCCACCTCTCCAATCTGGAGTGCATAACTCAATGGGTTGACAGACCAGGCCCTTTGGGTCTCTGCCGTGATGCAACAGAAAATGGTGGGACACACTGTGCGTTGTTAGACCTTTCTTTATATTATAGACGTGTTCATAAATACGTCTTTGAAAGGTTCTACCAGTGCGTCCCACATATTGCAAGCCGCATGGGCATTGCAATACATAAATTACAAATTGCGATTTGCATGTGATGTGCGACATAATCTTGTATATTTTATCAGTAACATTAGATCTAAACTCAATGTTACACCTACTGTATTTACATGCTATGCACTTTTTGCATGGTTTGAACCCATTAGGACCCTTGGTGGTTATCATTTTATCCTTCCCTTGATGTAACGGACAACTGGGTGCCAATTTATTTTTGAAATTATTTGCTTTTTTAAAAATAATGGAAGGTCTCGGAGTTAGTACCTGTGAAAGTGTAGCGTCCTGTAGCAAAATTGGCCAGTGCTTGGCAAAGATGTTTCTTATTCTTGGGGCCATAGCGTTATACTGGGTAATGAAAGAGATGTTATTCCTTCCTTGATCTAACCCTTTCTCTTTATATTGAAGGAGCTTATTCCTGTCCATATCTTGGACCAGGGATATTGTGCTCTCAAGTTCTTCAATAGGGTAATTCCTTTCAAGAAATTTTTCTTTAAGTTCATCCGCCTGTAACGCAAATGATTCCAAATTTGAGCAATTACGCCTCAGCCGGATGAACTGCCCTTTGGGGATGTTCTTAATCCATTGCGGATTATGGTGACTGTTGGCCATGACATAATTGTTGGCCTGTACGGGTTTAAAATATGTTTGTGTGTGTATTTGATCATCGGTGATGTTGATATTGAGATCTAAGAAATTTATAGTGTTCCTACAGTATCATACTGGCAAACAAATCTCAAATTTCTTTCGTTCGCATTAAGGTATAAAATAAATTCGTCTAATAACTCCAAATCCCCATCCCAAATAAAAATAACGTCATCAATGTAGCGCCGCCAGAGCACGAGGTTGGCACCAAATGGGCAATTATTCCAAATAACCTCCTTCTCCCATTGCCCCATAAAGATGTTCGCATAACTTGGTGCAAACCTCGTGCCCATAGCGGTGCCACATATCTGCAAATAATACTGTAAATTAAAACAAAAATAATTGTGGGTAAGTAAGTAAGTATTAAAATCACATTTAAAAGACACCACACAAGTTTTGCATGTCCTGCGTGAGATTGATTGGAAATCCAGCTATGTATGGGTAACAGGAGATGTCACATCCCTCTATACCATTATAGACCACCATTTGGGATGTGAGGCTATAAAAGCAGCCTTTCAAGAGGATAGCACTATGTCCACAGCACTTAAGGCCTTTCTGATGGATGGGATTAAGTTTATACTTACCCACAATTATTTTTGTTTTAATTTACAGTATTATGTAGGATGTAGGATGGTCCCTGAACCTGCACTACGGGTCAAGGGCCCACGCAGTAGTCCTTGCTCTTCCCTGATCCTCTATGGGATCAGGGGAAAGATGCACACTCACTATACCCCAAGGGGAAGAGGAACAGGGAAGGTCAATATTCAGGCAACCTATGTGTGACCTGTCTCTCTCAAGTGGGGAGAGGCACTGACTACATTTGGGTGGCAGTCCCCTTAAGTACAGACAGGAGGAGGGCACCAGATCTGACCCAGGATTGGGTGAGCCCAGGCCTTGTTCAACCTCCCCCCTGTCACTCAAGGGCACTGCTGGGAATGGGGAAAAGCCATGAAAAGTACTGGCAGGCCTGCTATTACCAGGGCTTATTGCCAGTGAGGTGAGGAACAAGTCCTGGCTACACATGTGTAGCTACTGTAAAAGCTTCGAAAACATGTCAAAATGGTTTTAAATGGCTTTTTAACAATCGTTAGCACTCGCTATGACAAGTCAAGCAGTAACTCCAAAAATGCATAAGTTTGCATTTTTTTGTCAGCAACTCAAATTCAAATAGCGGGTTAAATACTTGCTATTTTTTGTCATCACCTAAAGGGTGACAAGATCGGAATCGTGATTTGCCTCAGAATGAGTTTCTTATCATTTTACTTCATAGGATTGAAGCCGGGAGTCTCCAGAGCTGACCCACATTCATTTCAGCTCTGGGGACCCCTTGCTTCAATCGTGTGCAATAAAATTTAAATTGCAGCCCAGCTTCATTACCTTAGTGGCTAACCGCTTTAGCCGAATTAAATAGCAATAACCAGTTTGTTGGTGGTGGAGGTGGTTGGTTAAGCTTGTAGTTGCTCCAGGGTGGGTGTTTAGCCCTCCTAGGAAGGTTGCAGGAGGGTTAACCCCTTCATTACCTTAGCGCTAGTAACTGAGGATTGTTGACTTCTGCGCATTATGCTACAGTATATACTTCAAGCAGAGGATCATTGCTTGCTGTGAGTCAAGAGTTGTTGGTGCCACAGTTGGCTAAGGAAGATGAAAGCGTTCATCCCGGCAAGGGTAACAGACACATTGATTGTATTTTATTTAATTGAGATTTTCTTTTAAGGTGCCCATTGAATATCAATGTCGCAAGCTGTGCCCCCAGCTATACCTATTGGGTATAGGTAACCACAGTAACAATAATAATTGTTTGTTGTAAATAAACTGCTAGTTTTACGTAGTGCTTTACAGAGACATTTTTCAGACACAGTTCCTGCCCCGTAGAGCTTACAATCTATGTTTTTGGTGCCTGAGGAGCTGACACTTGGAATTGAACCAGGTTCCCCTGCTTCAAACTCAGTGCCAGAGTCAGTGTCTTTACTTACGAACCACTCCATTAGCCCAATCAATGGATTTCTTGGTTAGTGTTTGTTTTAAATATATTGTTGTGTGTATTTAATTTAATTGTGTATTATTATTTTTGGGGCATCACAAATGGGCAAAAGAGCAAGGGCTTTTCCCCTAATTGTGTGCGTGTGTGTGGTGTTGGGGGTAGAGGGGTGGGTGATGGGGCCAGTTGCCTCGGGGAGGGTGGTTCGCCCTCCTTTGTTGGTGGTTAAGGTTAACCCATTAATTACCATAGCAGTTACTACTCGTTTAGGTAATTAAGGGCTTACTGGACAGAAGCTAGTGTTTTAAGGTAAATATTGGGGCCATGGAAGAGGAGGACGATGAGGACGGCCTTTATCCTGGCAGGGCTAAGTACAACTTTTATTTACTTTAGGGGGGCTGGTTATTGATTTAGTTTGAATGGGCAAAAGACCATTACTGTGTGTTGTGATGTGGGGATGGAGGGGTGTTTGGTCATAGAGGGGGGTGTAGTAGGGTGGCCATTGGTTGCTAATATGACTAACAATGTCCACGTTGAGGGCATAGATAACCACAGTGACAATCAATGGATTAAATGGCTAGTGTTTGTTTTTATAATATTGTTATTTGTATAGTATTTTATTTTATTGCATTGTATTGTATACAGTAGAGGCAACTCTTATTCTAACAAAAACCATTGGCAATTCCCCAAAAAACCCAGGAAACACCCAGGTACATTCTGAATACATGCCTTAGGCTAAGGCCCCGCTCCCAGAGTCAGCGCACCCGCACTGCTGACAGGCGGTGCGCTGAGATACACAGACCGCGATATGCGGTCTGTAGGGAGCGGGAGCCGGAGCGGGAGGTGGGCGGGTGGTGGGCGGTTTGACAGGGAGGGGGGGCGTGGCTTGAGCGGAGGGACCCGCTACTCTCCCCCCCCCTCCCTCCACGGACTCGGGCTGGAGCTGGAGCTTCGGTAAGTATAAACACACACACACGCAGGCACTCATACATACACACACACAGGCAGGCACTCACGCACTCATACACACACACGCGCGCACACACAGGCAGGCACTCACGCACTCATACACACACACACACACACACAGACAGAGGCAGGCACTCACGCACTCGGGCACACACATACACACACACACACACAGACAGGCACGCACACACACAGACACACACACAGAGAAAGGCACTCACCTGCTTTCACTCCACACTCCTCCCCGCTCCCCGAAGCCTCTCCTCCTCCCGAAGCCTCCCCTCCCCATTGGCTCACAGCCACACACGTCACGCGTCAAAGCTAGAAAACACCATTCTCTGGTGTCTCCAGCGGCTGACGCGCGACAGCGTGTAGTCAGCTGTGCCGCCAGTGGGGACCGGGACCGGCTCGCGACGATTCCCCTGCTGGTGGGGAACTCGCTACATTGCCGCCCGCGCCAACGAGCGCAGCGGGACCGAGGCCTTAAACTTTCCTTAAACTAGCCCCAGCATTTCTGCATTGATTAATGGCCTATCAGATTAACAGCGGGGATCCCTGGCAGTCCTATTCAAACTGAATTGGACTGCCAGGGATCCCTGCTGTGTTAATCCTATGGGTCGTTAGTCAATGCAGAAATGCCTTAAACGTGCCTCAAACTAACCCAGAACATACCCAGCACATACCCAGCACATACCCAGAATGTAACCCGGCTAGTTTACGGCAAATGTTAGAATAAACGTTGCCTCTACTGTATTTGAATGGGCAAAAGCGATATTAGCCATATTTGGCAAATAGGACTTTTGCCCATTCCTGTGTGGTGTTGGTGGTAGAGGGGGTGAGTGCAGGGGGTAGTTTCCCCATGGTAGGTGGTTAGGCCCCATGCGAGGGGTTAACCCTTTCATTACCTTAGCCCATTGTAGCCGCTAAGGTAAGGGATGGGTTAATCCCTCTTGGGAGACCTAAACACCCACCCTGGGGCAACAAAAAGCCTCACCTACCCCATTTATCGCCAAGAAACTGGCTACAGATATTTAAACCCTTCATTGCAGGGGATCTTCGGTATCTCCAGCAAGTTTAAATGTCCCAATCACGTGGGCCCTGATGCAGGAAATGTAAGCTTGCCAGAGATACCGCACCCCATACGGAGGCCTTTATCTCAGGAAGCCGGACCCGGACCCGAAATTACCCTCGGACCCTCGGAGCCAGAAGTCCCCGGACCCGAAATGAATGCAGTTCAGCTTCCAAAACCCCCAACTTCAATACTATGTTATTAAAAATTAAAACTGTGCAATTGCCTGCAAGAGCTGTGCAGGGAGATACAGCTTCTCTCTGTGCAGCTCTTTAAAACCGTTGGATCAAACTCAATCGTTAGGTTAATTTCTCTCATTAAGGAAATACAAACTCGTGAGGTATGGCATTTCTTTACCAAACGCTAAAAAAAATTCGCTTTTTCTGAGTGAATACCATTTTTATGCAAATTTCATAGCGTTTGGAAGGAACATGCCAATCTGATCGATAATGCAATTAACTTATCAAAGTTTAGTGAATTAGCCACTATGAAAACAGATTAATGTCAGACATATTTTCAAGTAAAGAATGTATTTTATGATCAAAGAAATATGCTATTGCTATTCTGTTTGAGCTTCTCATGCTTTCTTTCCAGAATGAAGCACTCAGATATTAAAGATATGAAGGCAGTCCCTGTGCTGGCGTGGCTAGAATAACAAACAGATAGCACATCGCTGGAAGTCAAAATTAATTGAAAATGAAATCCAGAAATGAATCAAGGCCAAGTCTCTAGGGAGAATCTCAGTTCTTTCGGTCTGACTGTCAGCTTTTAATTCAGTAATTTAACAGGAGACATGAAAATGATACGTTTCCTTACGTTTCATCTTAAATAAAAGGCTTTTTTTAAGCATAGGTTTGAAGCAGGAGATCTCCGGAACTGAACCCCATTCATTTTCGCTCCAGGGACCATTGCTTCAGAGATACATACCTCCGACATGGTGCCGGTATCTCCTGCAAGTTTTAAGCTTCTGCATCACGAGGGCCAATAGGAAGCTGCACAGGATGACATAAAGGCTTCCTATTTGGCCCGTAGTGCACAGGAGCTTTAAAAAGCAGCCATAGCATGATTTCTGATAGTCAAGCAGTCTGGCTACTGTCACTACCTACATAGGTAAGTATCTCCAGAAGCAGGGGGTCACCAGAGCTAAAATTAATGGGGTTCTGCTCCGAACACCCCCCTGCCTCAATCCTATTTTTTTTTAAATTAGCAACAACAACAAAAAAATGCCCGCTTGAATTGCCTGTTTAAATCTCTTCATCATTGACATGTATTAACAGTGGATAACAGGTTTTAGAATCAATACTGTATAATAAATGCCTAGAATACATTTTCAAAATGGTTATTGTTGCTCTGACAAATTTCGAATTGTTTGCAAAATCCTCAATAACGTTTTTTTTTTTAAAGATTGTTGATACTGTATTACGGGAGATATTTACTTCTGTAGCAGAGTCCCCCTCCTTACCTCCAGTGAGGGGAAACTGCTTGTTGCACAGCCGGAGCTCCGGGCGAGTGGGGAGAGGTGGCGGCTCAGTTGCGGCTGGAGTGCCGGACATCATTAAATGACTTCAAAAGACAACAGAGACTACAATCTCTAGAATGCTTTTGCAGGAATAGTGCCATGGCCATCTTGGACTGGCACCACACAGACGAAACGGTACTATGAGCCCCAGAATCTTCAAGGCAGAGGGAGCTCAGGTGGGCTGTCCAAGCAATGTGATTGAAGCAGCCTAAAAGAAAAAGGATATCCTCTGGGACAAGGAGCCAGTGTGCTCAGTCTAGCACGAGCCGGCAGAGAGGATGGATGCGTCCAGGGTGCCAGCAGCCCCAGACTAGGCCAGAACTCTGCCCCTAGGCCCCAGTCGGGCCCTGAGACACCCGAAGAGCAGTATTGCAGAGAAGGCCCCATATAGGGACCATTCCCCGTATTAGTATTGTGCCGGTGGCGGATAGCCATAGCATGTGCTCCAGTAGCCAGCAGGGACCAAGCCTTAGGCCTCCTGTGAGCATGCAGTTAAAGCAGCACACGTAGTTTCCCACGTAGTTTCCTTAGGCATAGGGAAAGGGGGCTACACTTCTTTATCTAGTAGTTTAAATTAATTATGTGGTGTTAAATCAGCTCTATAGGGCACCTACTTGAAGGTGGTCTAGAAGATGTGTTCCAGAAGCGTCTTACGTACAGCTAGAAGGTGGCTTACGGACAGCTCAAAGGTGGTTTACGGGCAGCTCAAAGGTGGTTTACGGATTGCTATAAGGTGGCTTTGGACAGCTAGAAGGTGGCTTATGGACAGCTACAGTTGAAGGTGGCTTACAGCTTTTTCCACATGAGACAGTATGGAAATAGTAAAACGGCTTTAAAATGTGTCGGCTTCTTCAAGATCACGTCAAAGCGGTATGACATGGTCTGAAGCCCTGTTAGGTAAATGTCCCCCTAAATTTGGGTAAATGCACAGTACAGTATGTCTATATAATAAGCTACTGTATATTATTACAAATATAAGCTTTGTGAATTTTCTACATTTTTGCTATTGATTAATGTGATTTTATGTTCTCCAAAATAAAAAAAGACCATAAAACAGCATCATTGTCAATATATGCAGTACAAGCATGGTTGAAACTGAATAGTTCTCAACTTTGAATCTCAAATGTTTAATTTCAATGTACATGGTCATTATATACTTTCTATGTCTCAAACAGTCCCCATAGTACCTGGTTTTCTATAGTTGAGCATTAAAGATAAAAAAACGCTTGCAGGCTAAGAAGCTTTCTTACGAGAATATTAGGGTTAGTCTCAGAACTGTGGATCTTTCAATATCCCCCCCAAAAAAAATACTGTATGTTGGGGACAACAAAGTAGGTGAGGAAAAACTCTGAATGTGTGGCCAGCACAAGACAAACTAAAATAACAATGCAACAGAGTTTCCCAAGTGAGATACCAAGTAGGGATCTTCTCAAAAATGTATTAATGCAGTTTCTTCCATTTTTTAGAGAGCAGTGAAGAATACAATGTTTCTGGTCACATACGGACCTTTAATCGCATGATGAAAGAAGGCTTGTATGGGACCATAAACTTTGTATTCTTGAGTGTTCTCTAATAAATGGAAGAGACTGCACTAACAAATCTGTGTGTAAGAGCCCTACCATACTTGGTATCTCACTAGGGACAATCTCTTTCAATGTCCTACTCATAATACATATAATTTATAATATGCAGTACGTTAATAATCTAGGCAAATATCTAAATAAGAAACATGAATTGATCTAAACAGTTTAAACCTACATTGAGGCAACACTGTCACCTACTTTATGATTTACAAGTGGTTTAAGAGTAGCAGGATTAACATCTGATAGATTCTGCTCCCTTTGACTTTTAGTAAGCTAACTTGTATTGTTACAAAAGCTTCTATCCCGTGGGACACACATAATTGATCCGTTCATCTTTGAACAAAGTCATATTCTGAGAAACATAAATAGGAGCGTTTTTTTGCTATGTCTTCAAATTAAAAAAATAACTAAACGTTTCTTAATTTAATAGTAAAACATTTCTATGCGAGTAGTGATTATAATACTGTAAAACAAAAATATGCTTTGATAAAATAAAATAAAAACATGCCGTTTTGACTACAGCTAGACAGATAAAATGGTTGTGAATGATAAATACAAAATTAAGGCAATAATTAAACTATGTTTGGAAAAGGGCCAAAGAGTCACATTTAACACCTTGAGATCTACAGTATATGAACAGTTACTGACCTAAAAGTCCTGCTGGCTGAGGTGGGCTTTCTTTAGCACCATTTCCACAAATATTACAAAAAAAAAGTTACACATGGATGACTCCTTTTGAAACTTAAAGAAGGACATAAACCTTTAGATATTGTGATAGGGATTCCCTCTGTGAAGTCCCAAAATCCCCTGGTGTCTATTTGTCCCACCTGTGGCTTATATATTTCTAATTATGACAGCAACTGTAGGGGGTTGCCCTACCATTAGGGTAGTTTGGAGAGTGTCCTCTTCTGCTGGATTGGAATGGAGGTGACGTCCCATATTTTAATGTTGGGTGAGGTTTCCCCCCATAAAATGCCACAATTATTATGTACATGAGTGTATTCCAACATTGGCATTTATAATGGCTTCTGCATTACTAATATATATATATTATTATATTTACAGTTGCTTTATATATATATATATGAACATAAACATGTTATCACATATATATATATATATATATATATATATATTTATATATATATATATATATATATATATATATATATATATATATATATATATATATGTGATAACATGTTTATGACATGCTAAATTCAGGAAAACATATTTTTATTTTTCTATCAGATATGTTTATCACTGTTCCCAGTGCTTTTATACTGCTCAAACAGTCCTTTACAAATATTATGCTTAGATTGTTTTGGTACCTTAATGGTGGGTGGCATAATGATACAGTATATAGATTGTGGAAGTGTGACACTTCATGAAGGATTTATGCAGGTTCATATTCACTTTATTGAAGAAAAAAAAACATTTATTTAGCTTTACAACACACATTTACATAACATGCAAGAAAATAACATTCAACTGTAACGGTCTCTCCCCAACCCTCTGGGAGATTTCCCTGTTACCATGTGTGTAATGGTGCTGAGTACCTGTTTGCTCACAGAAGGTCTGAGATCCTGCCGATGTTATTAAGGAAACAGGACGGCTTTAGGGGTGATAGCTGGTTCCCCTTCATTCTTGGGTCTGCGCCTCCATCTGTCGCAGGCTCCAGGAGTGCTGGAGGCATTCCCTGCGGAAGAACTCTCCCATAATCCCCCTGATAGACTGTAAACTCAGACAGGAGTATATTTTGTAACTGGAACAGTTTTTATTCTCTCAGCCGGGAATAAAGCAGACAGTCAGCAACTGCATACACTAACACTGGTCTCCAGCCTTAAGATGGTCCCTGGACTCAACCCCCCAGTATGAGCCCCAGAGGTCGGTCCTAGCTCTTCCCCTACTCCCTTATGGAGCAGGAGGTATGGTCCTCACTCCCACTTCCATAAGGGAGGTGATAGAAGGTCATAGATACCTGAACACCTCTTTCGTGAGACCAGTATCTCTCAGGGGAGAGACACTGACTACATTTAGGAAGTGCTGCACCTTAAGTCCCTGCGGGAGGGTTCAAGGTCTGAGCCCAGGATTGGGCAGAAGACAGGCCTTGTCCCGCCTCCCCCCTGTCACTCAAGGAAGCTGCTCACTGCTGTGGAAAACCCGGATTGGGTCCAACACTGCCTGGATTGTACCAGTACTTATATGTCAGGCAGGGCAGTATCCAAAACCAGGCATGGCTACAATATTATTGGAATTATAATCTACAAATTCTGTTGAAAATAAGTATATATACAGTAATTAGTCCAGGTTTATGTTGAGAATCATATTGCTATTGTGGCTGGGACATAGTACTAACAATTCCATGATGTCTTCAGCACCTAAAGGGTTAAGTTATGTTAAAAAAAAATTAAAGCTTAGAATACAAATGGAGACACCACAGGTCAGCTCTTTCCTGATCTGACTGAATCATTGTAATACAAAGATTTCTTTAAAGTCTACTTTGAAAGGTTAACAACTTATCCACCACACTGAAGGTTGCAGTTGCCTGATGTTCTCTCACTTTACATGAATCCTCTATGAAGCTGTTTTGAAACTGCTGTGCACAGATACTGTACTGTAGCTACACTTCAAACATGTACTTTGAAGAAAACACTTCACTGGAGTGAATGTTAAAGGAACACTGATAGGGTTTGTATCCAACTGAGCAATTAATAGTAGCACAGCCTCAGAATTTAACAGCAGAATTGGAAATCAAAGTATACATGTGTTGCCTTAAATCTACTACCACACAGAATGCAGTATCTCCTCTAGATTGGCTACAAGAAGAAATATTACAAATGTGTCAGTCCTTATTAAAATGTGTGTTAAATATCATTCAAAATAATGTATTTGTAATTATAAATCTAATATTGGTACTTGTATTCAACACAGCGGCTGTGAGATATCTTATATATATATTTGAATACATTGTGAACATTTTTGTGTAAACATATTTTACAAATTAATGTCTTATTTATAGCATCAATAATATAACACTCAATGGAATACTGTACGTGTAATGAGGCAATTGTGAAGCACAGTTGACACAAATGTTATTACAGAATGTCACAGGAGCACACACAGTGCTAAATGTTCATCCTCTCCCTCCTGGTTATCTTGTAAATCTGCAGGGTCCAGAGATACTCCTGACAGATAATCCGCAACCTGGTTTAACCATACAAGTATATACTTTACTTAAAATCATATTGGTACAATCTGTTTAACCACGTATGGATGGGAAGAGGATACTGGCCTGGACCTTTAAATGACAATAGTGTGGTAAGATCTGTTCACAGTGTGAACCTCCTACCACAGAGGAAAAAATGCTATCTAAAAAATGCTATCCCTCACATACCCATATATATATATAAGGCTAAGGCTTCACATTCTCCTACAGAATAAGTTTGTTCAGTTGAAGCAAAGGCAAAAGGGTGTTCCACTTCCTCATTAATTTGGTAGAGAACTGCTCCCAATGCAACAATAGACGCATCACAAGAGAGAATAGTCACTGGTGCAATGAAAAATGAGCCAGTGCTAGTGTCAGCACCCTCATAACACTGCCTGGGAACTCCCTGTCTGAGCAGTGAACTTAATAGTGATGTGATATCTGCATAATCTGGTACAAAATATAAGTACTGTAGTAGTTAATAAAATGAAGAAACAGGACACATTCTGCTTTATTCTTTGGATCTGGCAAGATATGTATGGCCTCCACATTACTGCAGGGGTCTGATGCAGTCTGCTCACGCCAGTGCCTCAAAAAATCAGCGTCTGGCTTCCTGAAAACAAATGTCCCTTAATTTAAAGTTAAGTTACATTCCTGCAGTTTTTGTAACACTCAAACCAGAACAGCATTGTGAGCATCCTCAGATGGTCCTTTAATCAGAGGAGGTCCTTGCCATCCAAGTAGATGGTAACCTCTGCAAATCCTGCAAGAATAGTCTACATGATTTTCTGAAAACAGCTCAGCGTTGATGACAAACCAACAGGCGTGTGTTTAATACAGTAAGTCATTAATATGTAATGAAGGCTGTTATTCTCGTCTATAGTGCAAAAGGAATTTAGAGGCGACCTTTTGGGAAATCCAATTGGGGTAAGAGGTTAGCAGTCTAGAATTATTGCTTTGTTTACGGAGTGAACATATTCCAGATTACCCCACACCCTTCTATTTTTGCAATGACTAGAGACAGAGATGGACACATTATTTGGCAAAATTAAAATTTGCAGAAAAAAACTGCAATTTTTTTGATACTCTAGAAATTGTCGAATTTTGAAAAAACCTATAGATTCGGCACCATCTGTCTCTACTTTCTTTCAGCCATACCGATTTATCATCGAGTACCAAACAATGATGAGAGAGGGAGGGACATTGTACATCATATATGTAAGCTGACAATTATCCTTTGTAAGTAGAAAAGTGGATTGGACACAGACTGCAACGTCCAAAAAGCACCATCAGCTCATCAGAATTGAAAAATTAAAAATCGTTTATTGGACTACATAAAATTGAAAAAGGACAAACAAATAACAAAAAACACACAACCTCCTACGCGTTTCAGGCTCTAAGAGCCTTTTCTTGAGAAGCTAATGGTGCTTTTTGGACGTTGCAATCTGTGTCCAATCCACTTTTCTACTTGTATTGCCTTTCGATTGGAATGACGCGCTGAGTGAAGGAGGGTACACCATATGGGAGTCTGTGGACATTATCAGATTATTCCGCGGACACAGCGGAGAGAAGGGAGCCTATACCGGACGGACCGGAAGTGATCACCTGCACTACCGGCACTCGGGAGCTCCAGAGAGTTTGGGTGAGGAGACGCAGCTGAATCAGAGACGACCGACGCCGATGCTGCTTGCCGGACTGAGGCATTGAAAACGAAGCGCTACAAGAGGGATTCACGGAGGTAATTACAATTTTGTCTCCGGTTCACATACATCCCAGGTAGCGGTGTCCATTGGAGCTCCGTTTCTGCCATATGCGGTCCTTGTTCACCTCTTCAAGCTACTTATATTGACACCCACGGTTTTATTCCCCCTCACAGATTTCCTCAGCTGTCCACAATATCAACAATTATTTTATATATTTTGTGTCTCTCTGTTATTGAGCTTTTAGTAGCCTTGCCACTGACAATTATCCTTTGTAGCCCGGTCCCCCTGGTTTGCCCTTACCTCCGCTGCGGTGGGAGAGTCAGGGAGGGTTTCAGAGTGTGCAGGGAGTGCTCCGGTGCACGGGAGGCTCCGCGGTGGCCCGAGTGCTCAGGGCACCGCCGTTTTGGTATCTGCGCATGTGAAGTGAGGCCGAGAGGCGACGGTGCTAGAAGAGAGTTCGCGCATGTGCAGGGAGTGGCTGCGGTAGCGCGCGAAGCCCAGACCAATGGGAGGAGGGCTGGAGCAGGAGACAACCAGTCCCATGAGCACCAGTCAACACTAGGTGATGCCAGGGAGCCAATAGGGTGACAGGAACTCTGCAGGAACGAGATAGGAGGTTGCGCAGGGGAGCACATTTCTTAGTCAAGACTAGGAAGGGGAAGAGGTAGGAATTCTGTGTGTAGAGAGTCAAGTAACCTCTAGGCCATAAACCCCCCTAGGCCCAAGTTAGGCCCCTGAGTAACAGGCAGCTTATGGTTACTACAGGGAAAGGCCCTAGACTAGGAACCTGCCACAGTAGTGTGTTAAGTCAGGGACACAGTGGTCGCTGCAGTTCCTTATTAGAGGTTTGGGACAAAACCACCTCAGAGACATTTATATCCACCTGGGTGGGATCGCCCAGGAGATGTATCGCGGAAGGCCCCATGTCTGCGGATCCTTTGTGAAGATTGTCTGCGGTTCCGAGTACAGGAGCGCTCTGCAGGTAACTCTATATCAAAGGGCACCAACTGTAACACTCCCATTCTAGTGGCTGCGCAGTCACCACACACACTTGGGAGTTTGAGGTGTGGGACATTGGACATGGTGTGGGGGGACACGGTGGAGGGTCACGTCCTGCGAGATGCCTTTGCTATTTGTATCTCTATGGGGAATGTTATGCATATGAGTTTGCCATTAATAAAGATATCATTTATTTTACATACTGTGTGTATATTATTATCTTGGTGTCCTGCGAGGAACAACTCCCGCTCTGCTGGGAGCCATCGCAGGTGGAGGCGCTGCATCTGGTAAGAGACAATACGTACATATACATTGCCCCAGGCTCTCCGTGGCAGAGGATCGGGCCTTGCAAGCCAAAAGGTTATACAACATTAGTAGTCTTCCCGTATTCTAGGGGAAACAGGGCTACACCTGAAAGAATAGAAACACCACTCCAGTATACTGTTCACATACTACAACAAGGTGTTCTACATTAGTACTGTGAGAAAGAGAGAGACACACAATACATAGGAGGGACATTGGTGAACAATCAGCCAATATGTAAGATGACCAGTTGTATTCCTAACCCTAAAAAAAAAACACCATTCCAGTACACTGTTTACTAGATTAGCACTACTGACTCCAGTCCTGCAAGAGAGTGAGATCGTGTAGTTTTTCATGTGATGAAAAGCACAAAGCTAGGGTACTGTATATACAGCATATTATGCCACTTGTTTTACGTGCTGTCAGTGTCAACAAACTAAAGCTTAGCTATTATTAATGAAGTAATAAAAAGTGATGCACAAAGGTTCTTCATTAACCTGGAAATTGTGCAGAGCTAATATTTAAAAAAAAGTAAATATAGCCTGCTGTAAGAAACAATGTCATTTAACCAACATGGCATACAAAAAAAAAGAACGCTCGGAGAGTGGAGGTTCAGTAACACTTAATTTGTGATGTATGAAAAAGAAAAACATGTCATCTACTGCCCCCCAAACATCTACATAATTACGAGAATGTCCACTCCATCTATAACTTTTTTTTTTTTTAGTAACATTTTGTATTTATTTTGTTTCTATAATTTTCACACAAAAAAGTATAGGCTCAGTTCCAGTAACATTGCACGACAGCAGAAGCAGCAATGTTTAAACCATGTCAAAGGAAGAGACAATGGAGGAAGCAGCAGAAGCAATTAGGGTTTGTATATTGGAGAATGAGAGAGGAGTAAGGGATTTTGTAATTGCACAATTCTATAAGTTTGTTGTCCTAATATATTTGTTTCAAATATTTGCAGGTTTAAAAAAAAAAAAAAAAAACACTGAAGTGAATACCAACACATTTGCCTATCTCAAGCATTGACTATGTATGATACCCATAGGAAGGAATGAATGGCCACAACCACCATGTCCTGAGCAGCTAGGAGTCCTACGCAAGGATTGCATCATGAATGGATTAAGAAGTGGATGATGGGCAAACAAACGTATAAAGCTCAATCCATTAAATGCTTGCGGGTACTTTTCATTCAAGGTATCTACCGCAAAACAAAATTCTACATTCCCTGGGTCAAGAAATGTAAACCTCAGCTCATGGAGTAAGTTAAACCCTAAGGGTGGAGTAAGTTAAACCCTACGGGTGAGGTCCCAGTGCGTTCTGTTGCACGTGCGCCCGGCAGGGTGGCGGCGCTTGCACAGCGCTGCACCGCGATCTGAAGTCTTGGGAGAGAGGGAGCCTTTGTGACGGGAGGGCCGTGGGGGTGGGTTTGCAGGGGCATGGCCATGACCTCACGCGGCTGGTTCGCCCTCATTGGCTGAACCACCGGCGGGGGCGTGGCCACGCCTCTGTCGCATACTCTGAGTTTAAATTCTCTTGCCTGACTGAAGACCTGTCGTGCCCCGCTGGGAAAAGGTGCATGACAAGGTAGTAACTGGGACCAACCTGACTGGGACCGGCCTGAGCTTGAACGCACAGCGCACGCCTTGAGGGACTGGGGCCGCCCCCTAACAGGTTTGCACCTTTCTCTATAATATAGGAAGGACACTTCTTCAATGCTTCTCTTAATACATGACAGGTAAGATTCTTGGGGCCTCCGTGTTTGCTTGATGACAAAAATATGCATTATAAGTTGCTTTATTTACAATACAGATTTTTGCTCGGGTAACCATGATAAGTGGAGTCTTAGCTGTATTGAAAAAGCAGTCCCTTAATTTGAAGCTTTTTTCAGCATTAATATGGGCGACTTGAGTCCTAATCATCGCGATCTTACAGATTTGTAGCGGGCATCGTACAGATGTAGTTTAGCTAACTGTCATTGGTGCCATTGCCACCTGTGGTCACGCAAACAGGTGTTTATGGCACCAGAGTTTTAATGCTGTGCAGGTCCCATTAGGAAGCATGGATCCCCTCAGCATGACCGCAGCAAACAGGTGCCATGGATTTTACTTATTTGACCGTGTCGCTGTAGACAGTGAGTCCTGCTTCATCTGTAAATCCCAATCGACAACACAATGTAACATTATTCAATTTCCTTTGAGGTAGAAGTTTCAGGTTCTTCTCCCAGCGGCGTGACATCTTCCCCCACAACTAAAGCACAGTGAATGTTAGACCTTTTCTTTCAGCTTCTGTACCTGCATACTCTTCTTCCTATGCAGGAAGCCAATTTCTGTATCTCCATCTCCATCTGACAACCCAAATCTAAAACGTTCTGCAACTCACACAGTCTGGGGCTGTTTATCTTTCGAAAAGATGATTATGTATCATTTTGTCCTTTAAAGTACTGAACTTATGAAGCTAACTTGGCAGCAAACTCCTTCAAATCAGCGACATATGCATACTAGCAAATGGATTCCCGCTCTCTCTGACTGCACCGATGAAACCTCACTCTTGCCAAGTAAGTATTTGGGTGGGCTTATAGTGAGATTCAGGTGCTTGACCAGTATCAATAAGTGAAGGACTAGTCCTTAATGTAGAAAATATGCAGAATACTACAGAGCCTAAGCAGCAGTGTTCTTTTACTTTCAGATGTAGCCCATCTTCTTTTGAATACATTTAATACTGTATTGAAAAGTTGAAACCAGTGATCCCAAGAGGCTGGATGCTTTCCAGGTTGTTACCATTGTTACAGTATGTTTAAAGAACACACACAGTGTGTGTTCCCCATATGTTTATTTCTCTGAACAGCATTCCTTACTTCTGGATTTTACAGTGAATCCATTTAAAACAATAAGCAGCCTTAAGAGGGCAATGGCAACATTGGATAATATAATTGTAACGGTTTGTCTCCCACTCGATGGGGGATTCTGCCATTAGAGTGTTTGTGGTGCATGCTACCTTTTGGTAAGCAGGAGGGCAGAGTCGTCCGCCAACGTTTGTGGGGACAAAGGAAAAGCTTCTGGGTACATACCTTGCATAGATCTCTAGTGTTACAGCGCCACCATCTGCCACAGGCTCCAGATGTATGGAGATGATCTCCTGTGGTAGAACACAATCCCTTCTCCTTCCCCAGAAAGATCACACACCAGGCAGGAGGTATAATAACTGCAACGGTTTATTCTGTTCAGCTCAATGCAGTCACAGGAGGCCTCTGACCTATGTTATATCAAGCTGTAGGATGGTCCCTGGACCTGCACTATGATTCAAGGGCCCCTGCTGCACTCCTTGCTCTTCTCTGATCCTCTATCAGGACATGTGTGTGACCTACCTCTCTCAAGTTGGGAGAGGCACTGACTAAATTTGGACAGCAATCCCCTTAAGTACAGCAAGGATGAGGGCACAAGGTCAGACCCAGGATTGGGTGAACCCAGGCCTGGTTCCACCTCCCTCTTGTCACTCAAGGGCACTGCTGGGAGTGGGGAAACCCCATGATAAGTACTGGCAGGTCTGCTCTTACCAGGGCTTAATGCCAGTGAGGGCAGACTGGTAGGCGATAACCAGTCCTGGATACATAATAAAGCAGATACATGTATACAATCATTAGCAACAATGTATCATAGTCATTTATCTACAGTAAGTCTGGATTGTAAGACTGACAACGGTCAGGGGTTAGAGCAGTGTTTTTTTTTTAACCTTTTGTGATTGAGGAGCCCTATAATTATATTGAGACATTCTGAAGAATCCCAACCCTCTTTAATAGTGCATCAGAGATCAGATGTATTGTAAATTCTTTTGTCCTTGGTACAATTTTAAAATTGCTGGGAACCCATTAGGGATGCCCGGGGAACCCACTGGGTTAGAGGGTTATTCTATGATGCACAAAATATATAACAGAACATATCAAATTCTGCATCAATGTGTTTCATTTTTTTACCTTCCTGCAGCAACAAAACTATCCTCCATAACTAAGATGGTAAGAACATTCCCGTGTAAGCACAACAAAAAAAATTAAATTATCCTGGAGAATAAAATTTAAAGTCATAAAAAATACTAAATAACTTACTGTGTCAGATATTGTAAGTGATGTAATTGTAGGATTACACATTATATATGCCAACAGTCTGTTATTTTGAAGAGTTGCGAGCTGTGTTCTTTACTCTCTTGAATTAGAAAGTACAAAAAATAACTACAGTGAATGACAAGGAGGAGCTTACTATATTACACTATGTTTTATAGATATAACACCAATATGTAATGCACAGTTCAAGTTTTAAAAATGAGATGAAACAAAAGCACACATACAGTTAAAAGAATGAACACATCATTTGATTTTCGGTCCATATTCAAGTTACGGTATAAAAGTGTAAGGAAAAGGCAAGGAGGCTGGATATGCAAGCATAGCTTTTTCTGTGAGCATGTGTCACTACAGGATTTTTGTGTTGCTCTACAGCTAAAACTCTAAAGCAGGCCCTCCTTCTCTCCCGTCTCGACTATTGTAATCTTCTGCTTTCTGGCCTTCCTGCCTCTCACCTATCTCCCCTTCAATCTATCCTAATCTCTGCTGCTAGATTAACTTTACTCTCTCCTAAATCTGTCTCAGTGTTTCCCCTGCTAAACTGTAATTTCTTGCTAAATGCATCCAGTCGCTTGCGTTCTGCTCAAGGATGTCTTTTCTCTACCCCTTTTTGTATCTAAAGCCCTCTCTCGCCTTAAACCTTTCTCACTGATTTGACCACACTCTGGAATTCCCATCCCCTCCACATCCGACTAACACCCTCTGCATCCACCTTTAAGACCCTTCTTAAAAGACACCTCTTTAACAAAGCATATGAGTAGCTCCATGGCTGATACTATACATCTCATGCATCGACCTTGGCCCCTTGCAGACACACCAGAACACCCTCCTACATTCTTTGTATGTTCTCCCTATCTACCACTTAGATTGTAAGATCTTCAGGGCAGGGACTCATTTTCCTAATGTTACTTTCATGTCTGAAGCGGTTATTCCCATTATGTGTTATAATATTATGTCACATGTATTACTGTTGTGATGTACTATGTACATAGATCGTGCTATATAAATAAAGATATACAGTACATACATACATACATACAAATGCCGACTAATACTTTTTCTTGATGGATTTTTGTAATATGATACGATTTAAAGATTCATAGTTACATAGTAGATGAGGTTGAAAAAAGACGTACGTCCATCAAGTTAAACCTATGCTTAATTTACTGTACACAACACATACTTTATCCTATATCTACTGTATACTGACTTATTGATCCAGAGGAAGGCAAACAAAAAATCCCAGTGACATATCATCCAATGATATCTCATAAGGGGAAAAATAAATTCCTTCCCGACTCCAAGAATTGGCAATTGGATTAATCCCTCGATCAACATCCTTCCCATGTATACTTATTTGGTATATCCCTGTATACCTTTCCTATCTAAAGAGATTTCAAACCATTTTTTGAACAAATGTATTGTATCTGGCATTCTTTAACAACAAAAAGAGCCAGTAAGTTTATATGCTTAATATCTAAATAAAATTGAGTGCTGGTCTGAGGAGTATTGTTTAAGTTGCATTATACTGTCAGACAACACAACATATTTTTAACACCTTCTATGTTACAGTATGTGTGGTTGACTTTTCGCAAACTGTCTGTGTACAGGTATATGTATGGAGAAGGAAATGGGATGTTAATGGTCCTTGTATGGCCATTACAGAATTGGCTTGTGTACACAGTAAGTATTCACCTCTTATCAATAATCTCACAAGTTGTCGAATAACAAATAATGTATGACATTTTTTCAAACGAACTATTTTTATTCAAAGCTACAGTGCTGTAGTGGTTAAACTGAACACTTTTGTATGAGGAGGAGGTTAAAAGGCGAAAACAGAAGGAAAAATACTTTTGTATGAGGAGGAGGCAAAAGTGGAAAACAGAAGGGAAAATACTGCTTACCAAAGTATTCAGCCCCAGTACTTGGTAGAAGCACCTTTTGCTGCAACTACTGCTACAGTATGAGTCTTTTTGGATTGGTCTCTACTAGCTTTGCACTGTACAGTAGGATGGTGAAATCTTTGCCAATTTTTCACTGGAAAATGTATCCATATGGCTCATCAGACAGGTGGAATAGACCCCTGCGTAAACTGCAGGGATCTCTCTAGCACATGGGAGGTGTTTTCTGAGAGAGAGGGGTCTCAGGGAGCCAGCCCTTCTATTCCAGGGCACAGCTGTCCCTGGAACCCGCCACTAACCCAGACCAGGAATGAGGGAAAGAGCCCCTAATAACAGGTAGCTCTTTGGACTTTGGGTCAGAGGTTGGAAAGAGGCCCTGCCTCCCAGCCCTGCAGATAGGGACTGGGAAGTACGAGTTAACCCTTACAAAGGGATAGTCTGTTTTGGTTATTTGTGTGTTGCCTTAAAGTTGTATTGGTTGAAGCTACAGGCTGAATAAAAGCCAAGGTTTAATTTCCACAGTACATGTCTCCCTGGTTATATTTCTGCACTCGTCTCCTATACTTGCCATAATTATTCAATTGGATACAAGTCGGTGCAGTGTTGAGCTTGCGTCAGACGTAAAGGTTGGAATTTAGATCAAATGCATATACAATGGATGATACTGCAGTCATGTGGAAAAAGGTTTTGTGGTCTAAATTTGCAAACGTCTGGCAGAAGCTGGACACTGCACATCACCCAGTTAACACCATACCAATTGTCAAGCATGGAGGTGGCAACATCATGTTACAGGGATGCTTCTCTTCTGCAGTGACTGGGAAGATCGTCAGGATAGAAGGGACAATAGATGGTGTAAAATAGGTGAATCCTTGAGGAAAACCTGTTTGAATCAGCTAAGACTGAAAACTGGGGAGGAAATTCATACTTCAGGACAATGACTAGAAGCAGAAAGCCAAAGCCACACTGGAGTGGTTTAACAAGAACAGAAGTAATGTTCTTGAGTGGCCCAGTCAAAGTCCTGACTTGAATCCAATTGGACATTTATGGTGAGATGTAAAGATTGAAGTAGTTTGACTTTCCCCAACAAACTTATCAGAACTGAATTAATTTTTCAGTGAGAAATCGGCAAAAATGTCACCATCCTACTGTGCAAAGCTAGTAGAGACTCATCAATAATTGCTGCAAAGGTGCTTCTACCAAGTACTGACTTAAACTCCTTCTCAATAACAATGTTTAGTTTAATCTCCTCATATAACAATGTTCAGTTTAACCTCCTCCTCATATAACAGTGTTCCATTTAACCACTACAGCTTTGTAGCACTTAATACAAATAGTTCGTTTGAAAAAATGTGCATACATTATTTGTAATTCAACAGCTTGTGACATTATTGATAGGGGTAAATTCTTCTGCATGGCACTGTACAGTATGTGTTAAGCAACTTTAGGAAAAACTGCAGCCAGCTTTTAGCTCTTTACATAAGGGTACATGTACAATGTTTTTTTTTTGGGGGGGGGGGGTTATTGGATGGGAGTTAGACAAGTAATTCCCCTTTGTCAGGTGAAGGCCTCTTTATTTACATGTTGTAAATAATATCTAGCATACAGTACAGTATGTTGCATACAGCTATCTTAATGATAAACATGGTGAGAAAGCATTATTGACAGCCCACCATTTTCAATATATCCTGTGGGCTGGTGTCATTTTATTTGGACATGTATCTGAAAGCAGCTGTTATTGCTTTCCATTCCTGCTGTAGCTGTTTACATATATCACTTATTCCAACCAATTACTGTAGCCTGTCTAATGAGCCATGCAGGTCATTTGTGAACACTTCCTTTCCAAATCACAGGTATTTTGAGTAATGGCATTGTGTGAGAGCACAGATTTTTTTTAAACTATTGTTCTTAAAGAAAGACAACAGATTCACCAGCTGCTCTCCTTATTATTAGCATATGCAAATTGAGATTTGTAGAAGAGATCCCCAGTGCACAAATATCAGTGCTGATTTTAATTAAAGTGGTTCAGTATTTAAACGGTAGTCATAATTTACATGGATGACCGACGAAAGCACAGCCTGAGATAACCATAGCTACTCTGTGTGTGACCTGCCAACTACGAAATGTTAAAGGCTGTGTAAGCACAAGAGTTATTTACCACGTACGAGTCATTGTGTAACCTCTAAGAGCAGCACTTTCCTGTTACCGCCTCTCTACCATTTTCTGGGGTGGTGTCTGAACTAGAGGGGTTTTTCCCAGGGCTCTTCCTTGGTTACAGATACAATTTTTTTAAATAATAATATTATTTACTGGTACACGTCCCTGACCTGCAGAGCTTACAATCTAATTTTGGTGCCTAAGGCACACACATTGAGTAACTTGTCCAAGGTCACAAAGGGTCAAATTCACAAAGCTCCATTGTCAGGGCAAATAACGTGACTTTACCTAAATAGGTAACCACCAAGCTAATTATATGCAAAAACAATGACCATTAGTTATGTCATTACAATAGGCTTAACACCATGTTAAATTAGCATTGCCATGTGTTAGTGTAACATGACTCACGTTAGGCCGGTCTTATCTAAAAGTGGCATTAGCTCATCCAGACCCGGAAAAATTGGGTTTTGCTGGAGAGACCTATTTTAGTAGAGGTCCCAAGCAATATATATCTTCAAACCTCCCTCCAAATAACTTATGGAGAAACACAAAAGGAGCAACACAAAAGGAGCAGACCTTACATACGCTAGTGGGCTATGCAAAGTATATTTAAATGATTCACACCCCACAACTCCTAAAAGATTTCCATAAGACCTACTGTATACTGACACGCCTAAGGCCTCTTGTGATAAAGGGGGTTATAGTGCCATGCCCAACAGAATCAGAACCCACAACTTCTGCTACTCAGGGCAGCAGCTCTAGCATTGAACAATCTCAGATCCTGTATACCGTAGCTCTGCCACCACAGCATACTACTTCTCACACCTGTAACTAATTATACCTGTGGGTGGAGACTCACCTGGGTTCCTTTTAAAGCAGACACTTCCAGGTGTGAGCAGTAGAGCTCTACAGCTGTGACAGTGGATATAGGGCCTCATGCAGAGAGCATAGAATTTTAAAAATGGCGAATTTCATAAAAAGTAGCTTTTTTGGAGAGTTTTATTCTCCATATGCAGAAAAGTGCGAATTCTGCTATGTTTAACATGGATGCGTGTGGCGAGTTTAAATTGGCGAGATGCGCGCTTCAGAAACGTGTAAAAACAAATTCGCGCCTTTTTTTTCCCCTTTACTATAGGCGGCGAGCGCCATCTTGCCATATTTTCGTGGCGCGGCAAAAATGCGAGAATCGCGCCTTTTTTTGGCGCGAACAGCCGCTACTTGCCGTTCGCACCTCTCTGCATTCGGAGAGTTTTAAAAATGGCGCGATGGAGGTTCTCGCCAGCCGCGAGGCGAGTTTTAAACATAGAAATAAAAAAATGGCGCGTTTTTCGCAACTCGCCATTTTATGCCGTTTTCTGAGGGAAATTGAACAAAAAATGGCGAGTTTTGAAATAACGATGCTCTCTGCATGAGGCCCACAGTCTGTTCATTCTATAATAATAGTTTATAGCATGAAAGTTGTTATGCCTTTTACAGGCAATCTTTATATTGTAAATAAAATAATAACGTGTACAGAATGTTGTTTTTTTAAGTGCAACAAAGTAAACAAAAATACTTTACTTGAACATTTTCCACTCATTTCCCTAAAGTAAGGGCTCTTCAAACTTGGGTAAATAATGTGGGTCAAATGTATAATTGGAAAATCTATCAAAAATCCATTGATGAATTGGCTATGTAAGACTACTGTATCTAAAATACATTTTAAAATAAACACTAAAGACAGAAACACTAGAACTTTCATTCAAGTCATTTCTTTCAAGTTATTCCACTATTAAAAAGATTATAGGGTGCCTCTTGTACATCAAGCTTCTGAAAGCTGACATGCTGTTTATTAATTTTAATTTTCAACTGGCATCAGTTATTTGGAGGTTAGTGGCCCATCCTCCAAGGGTTTAAGCTCACCCACCCCACTTTATTAAGTAGTAGGGTTTTTCGTGTTTCTGTGTGGACAGACCTACTGCAGTCATTCTCACTCCAGCAGAGGTAAATGAGAATTTTCACAGTTAGTGTTGGGACCTGCTTAGTGGTCATGCCGTGACGAGGCTTGCAAGCTTATAACGCTTTGGCCAAAGGGTTTAACTAAATGACTCTTACTCACAAGAATATTAAAGTATTTTACTATATATTTTGTCACATTGGATGTAGCATTGGGCATTTCTGTCTTTTGTTGTATACTGTACAGGTGAGCATATGAAGCTTTGTAGATGTAGATATTCCCTTAAAGAAGATTGCCTGCTGCACTGGAGGACTTCAACAGTTAGAGCAGTTTTCCTGCAGTATATGATGACATCTTATTTTGACTTTAGAAGGGTTTTTAACTATGGCTAAATAGTTATTACATATTCCAACATGGACAATAGAACTTTGAAGTGTACAAGCATTGTAATGCAGCTGGCAAAAGGGAACATTACAAATGGATAGTAGGACAAAGGGGCAATCTGTGTGCTCATTTTCATGTCATTACTCATAATCCTCACCGACTTTTTAATCACTGCATGACGTAATAGTGAAGCAGGTTTTGGAGAAGTTGTTAAAGAAATGTAAATGCAGCCATGATATTCCTTTGAAAAGAAAAGCCAGCTGGTGAATAATCATTAGAAAGTGTTATTCATACGGGAAGTTAGATAAGCCTGTTAAAAAAAAGAACAAAATTGTTCCATATCATTAGGAAAAAGGGTTAACAATTGACGTGTGTTTGACATACAAAAGACAAACTGATGTGTTTGTGTCCTATCCACCTATGTTGATCTACATGTCCCTCTTTTCACCACCATTCTCACCCTTCTAACAACAGACCTTGGATAAAGTGCGACACACTAATGCTCTTCTCCTGCACTCGCTCCTCTGAACATCTCTGGAGAAAATATGGTACTCTCACTGACTTCCTTCACAACAAATGCATCTTGTTAAAACTCTGCCCTCTCCCAGACTAAACAAAGCTAATTTGCTTTATTAGCCAACACTGACAAGTCTAAGGCTAAGGCCCCGGTCACGGCGCTGTAATGCGCGCCCGCGCTTTTGGCTGCGCGTTCCGGCGATTCCCCGGTCTGCAGCTCACTGCAGGAGCAGAGACCGGGGGGGGCGTAGCGGAGGAGTGACGGGGGCGCGGCCATGACGTCACCCGGCAGGTTCACCCTCATTGGCTGAACCGCCGGGGGGCGTGCCTAGCCGCTCGACGCGAGTTCCTGCTCTCAATTCTATTGAGAGCAGGAGTAGCTCTCGCACGAGCGCTGTGGCCCCCCCTCGCAGCGGGCCCGGCGCCATTGCGGGGAGGGCTCTCGTGAGCCGGCAGCGGGGGCAAGGCCTAACCCACGCCGCCTCTTCTCTGTCTTTGACTCTCTACTCAGACCACCGTCTGTTATCTGTTTTTGTTCCTCCATTTCACCTCAGAAATTTTGCTGTCTACTGTATTTCAAGACAATGGTGGATTCCATTTGTCAAGGCATCCCCTCTGTATCCTCCTCATATTATAGACCTCCTCCTGCTTTCCTTGACTCTTCTTTCTCTTTCACAGAGGAGAAAGTGGCACTGTTGCTCTACTCCTTTCCCTCTACCACTTGCCCTCTTGAGCCCATTCCCTGCCACACATTTGGCTCCTCCCTCACATTCACAATGTTTCTAAAAAGTTGTCTAATTTTCCTCTGTAACGTTGCAAAAAATATACTTTCCTCTGTTGCTCTGCTGCTAAAACTCTAACACATTTCCTAATTTTCTCCTGTCTCGACTATTGCAACCTGTCTTGACTATTCTCCTGTCTCGACTTCTGCTGTCCGTCCTTCCTGCCCCTCACCTATCTCCCCTACAATTTATCCTAAACGCTGCTGCTAGAATCACTTTATTTTATCTTAATTCTGTCTTAACTTCTCTCCTCCTGAAATTCTTCTTCTTGCTTCCTAATAAATTGTGTACTACTTACACAATTCTCCTAACCTCTTTTAAGGCTATGCACTCCTCTTCTCCTCATATGGTACATCTGAGCCTTAATTTCTCACTACACGCCTGACCTCCTCTCCTGCTCAAGGATGTCTTCCATTTACTCCTTTTGTACCTTAAGACCTCTCCTGTCCCAAAACGTTGTCACTTACTTACTACACCTTTGGAATGGCTTTCCCCTCAATATCCAACTAGCGACCGCTCTCTTTACCTTTAAGGCCAATTACGGAATCTCCCTTGGCTGATACTACACATCTCACATTCATTTATCATGCCCACTTGCACACACACTTACAGTACCATAACACCCTCCTATTGTCTCTGTCGGTTCATCCTACTTGCCACTTAGATACTAAGTTATTTGAGCCAGGGATTTTTCCTAATGTTACTTTTATGTATGAAGTGCTTATTCCTATTATGCTATGTGTATTACTGCTGTAAAGTGCTATGTACATGGATGGCACTATACAAATAAAAATATACATACATATATTGATAAAAGTTTGATATCGGTGTAATTGTCACTAGACTCAGTCATACTCATCATCGTCACTTGCTCTCTGTCAGTATCGTTCGCACTACTAAAACCCAACTTGTACTACAATATGTTACTGGTGAATTTCTTTGTGTTTGACACCTATTTATGATACTATTTGCAGTATTTTCAAGTAAATGTGACATTTTGGAGGTAATTTATTTACTATCATTTTTGTCCTCTCATCATGTAGATCTCATGCTGAACTAAAACTTAGAGAAACATGTTTGTACAAAGTTGTTTAAATACTAAAACGTTAGACTATAATTGGAATTATTATTTTCTTACAGTAACATTGCCATATGGAAGGTGTAATAGCCCTGTTTATACTTTATTCTATTATGAGTTGAGTTAAAATGAAGTTAAAAAAAAAAGCCAATGTAACTAAAATTAGGTCTTTAGATTTCCCAAGTGTGCCTTATCATCAAAAGCACAATGTGTCCTTCACATAAATCATTCCAAAATCCTGCTTGGCATTTATCCTGACTTAAGTCTGCTTTTGAAAGAAAATGTGATTCTCATTAATCAAGTTATCCAGCTTCTCCGAATTTAATAAACCAAATGTCAAGTTGATTGGTTTTTAAATTCAGGGTCGGTTCTAATGCCAGTACTTTTGTGCCTTAAGTGCTATACAGATAATAAGTATTTGGGTTGTTCAGCTTTTAAATAAAACTGACATCAGTATATACAGTACTGTATGTATGTGTAATGTGTATATATATATATGTATACAGTATATGTACTGTACTGAACAGTATATATATATTGAGAGTGTGACTAGTAGTAGTGAGTTAGAGTTGGAGGAGAGGAGTGATCAGCTCATGAGTAGAGCTGATCCAACCATAGTGTAGGGAGGTGGACCAGTACCTCTCACCCTGCTTAGGGGGTGAGGGAAGAGTTAACCCCACTCTGGAGGCCCTTGATCCAGAGTGGTGGCAGGGAAAGTACCATCCTGAGGGAGAACAGTCAGAGTTGATTGGACATCCCTGTACCTGTCTGCTGCTGCTGTGAATAAAGACTGCTGCTTTTAAAGAAAGACAAACCTGTGTGAGACTGGAATCTCTCATCCCTGTGTGGGAACTCTCTGGTAAGGATTCCACCCCGCATTCCTGGGGCTTACTAAAGATGGAGGCGCTGCACCACTGAATAAGAATGAAGGCATCCACCCCAGAAACCTGTTCCTGTTATCCCCCATGTCATCGCGGGAGACTCAGGCCCTCCTGTTGCCAGCAGGTATGCACCA
Organism: Ascaphus truei; assembly: GCF_040206685.1. NCBI lineage: Eukaryota > Metazoa > Chordata > Amphibia > Anura > Ascaphidae > Ascaphus > Ascaphus truei. Next base: position 454,590,016 of record NC_134484.1, on the reverse strand, counting down.
CACAAAGACATGTAGCCAGACCCAAGTACACCTTAGGGGGCCCGATCTGCGATTGGCCCCGGAAAGGGGTTACAGTTGGAGGTGCTGCTGAGATAGCTGAAATAACTAAGAGCAACAGGACATGTTTTCAGTGAAGCAGAACTGAAAGATGTAGGTACACTTTCAGAGCAAGTGCTACAGAACGAAGGGCATGTTTGCAGACTAGGGGTAGTCAGGAGGGAATGTTCTCTCGCACAGTACACCCTGGGTGCCCTAGGCAGGTGATGTAAATTTGAGTAATGTGGCTATAGCTGTTCTAGTCCCTTGAGGCAGATAGTGTAGGATTCCTGTGGGGGTTAGCCTGTTAACTTGTCCAGGGACTTCAGCATAGGGTCTGCACTATGAGTGGCCAAAAGTAGGTTGATGCCCAGTACTTAGGAAATGCCAAGTACACTAGCCAGTATCCAGAAAACACACCACAGAGTGCTTGTTATGAACCGTCAGCGAGTGCGGTGTACTAGGAGAGAGTTCTGCCTAGCCTGGGGTATGCCATGCATTATATTCATTGGTTAGAGCACCACTAAGTATAGTAAGTGTCTAGGAACGAGTTACACCATAGACACTGAGAGTAGCGCTATCGTGGGCTTATAGGGCTCACTAAAGATGGCGGCGAGAGATACATGTGCTCTGTGGGGCATGGAGGAGGTTAAATGGGAGAGCTGTGTCATTCACTGCAACGCGGGTTGCAGCCGATCCAAAATGGTGATTCCCGCCGAGCCTAGATCGCGCACGTGCTGCATGCAAGCAGGCTGTGAAAGAAATGTGGCAAGAGATGTGCAGGGGTTTGATGCCAAACCCAGATCCCCAGCCAAAAGGAGAGAGCGGCGCGAAAGCCGAAACAACGCCCACCTGTGTAGTGACTGGCCGACAGACGAAGCCACGTCACGCAAAGAGAGAGAGTGCCTCTCCTCTTGTTTCCACCAGAGGGAGGGGGCACAGCAAGAACCAATCCGAGCAGTCCTCCCCAGCTGAAGGAGGGACAGGAAGTGAGACCGAGGAACTTCACTTCTGCTTGACTGGTGAAGGAGAAGGAGCTAAGAGCAAGACAAGCAAGCTGAGCAACTCAACCCCCGCGCAAAAGATGGCTGATCTAAGTGTGACTACGTATCAGTTTCCAGGAGGCTTCCTGGTTGTGGAGGTTGATGGCCGAGAGTATCTGCGGTGCCTATGCATCCAATGCAGGGCACCCGGACCGGCCCCAAGCACAGCGGAACGGTGCCCACAGTGTGGCACGTTCTACTTATGGCCTGTTGAACCATGGCCTATGATCAAGGCCATGGTTCAACACCGAGATGCCTCTCCAGCGACGCTGATTGAGATGGAGGAAGCGGAGGCTGCCCTGGTCCCATATGTCACCCATGAGGTAAGGACTCAGGCCCAGCCACCAAGAGATGTCCTGACGGAGGAAAGCGCGACCGCAGTGGAGGAACCGGAGCGGGCCCGTTTCGTACCCCTACCCACTGGCGGTGCAGCAAGGACTCGAGGTGATTCCCAAGCAGAGGAGCCGTTTCAGTCCTCATCGGATGAAAGAGACAGCCTGTCATCGGTGGTGATGCGCCGGCCGGCGGACCATCCCCAGCTGAAAAGAAGAAATCCCACTTTGAGGAGTTCAAGGCTCAAGAAGCAAAGAGAGGAGCCCGAAGTGCTGCCGACAGAGCAAGTAAGAAGTTGCCAACCGGTCGTGGCATCGCCCGACTCAGAGACACTGTAACGGACATTGGCGATCCCATGGTCACCGCCCCTAGTGCCATTGCCCCGGCCACTGCCCCTGCCCCGTCACGTGTCGTGCCACCGGGTCCTAGTGGGTGTTGTACGTGTACCTAACCCCACTGTGTTTAAAAATAACTGATAGTAAACCGCTCACCAGATAGCAATAGTGTAGCCGGTGCAAAGGGATGGTACTGGCATAGCAAGTAAATAGGAAAACAAAAGAGAGGTCTCCCACAGATCCCTTTTACCACTGCACAGGCAGGCTAATAGTAAATAGTAACAGGGATATAATGCTCCCTGACATGTATCAGATAGGGCTGTAGGGGAGAAAACTGGTAATCGCACCCAGTACTAGGAGTGAACAATTACCTAAAAGCCTAATAAGGCAAAACAATAAACTTTTATTGAACATATATTAACACACTATAACGACGCAAAATCAGTAGGTAGAAAAGACATCTAAAACTCAGGTGTGGGTGTACACAGGAGGCTAAATGGTAAGTATATAGCAATGTATCTGGTTCTTAGATAGAACCCTCCTGATATGCTGCTCAAAATACAGGGGGAAGGGTATTAAGGGGGTTAGGATTCCTTCTGAGTATAAGTATAGTTGATAATCATAACATAAACAATAGCAATATCCCCCTCCTATATCGGATGAGAGGGTGTGGTAATAGGGTGTATATTCTCACCACAATGATTCCAGAGTCTAGTGAATCAGCATGCATCAACAATTCAGCAATACTGGAAGTACCGTAATCAGTGTAGTAGCGTTCTTATAATAATATCGCCAACATATGGATCATCATCATCCCACACTGATAATCCAGCACATACCAGCAGTTGCCCTAGCACAACAGTGCCAAACTTAAAGCGGACTACAACACAGGCTTCGGTAAACACCCTCTCCCTCCCCGGTATCGGAGCAGTCTCACACGTGACCTCCGACGTCAACGCGATGACGTCATCCCGACATATGTTTTGCGCTCGGGGGCTGGCGCTTTCTCAAGGTAGGAGGTACCTACTGACTACCTGTGTCACTCTAAATACCCGTAGGACTGGGCGGGACACACAATCTCCCCAATCACGCACCGATGCGGTGATAGACAGCCTAGGGGATGGATCAAAGTGCTCGAGGGGTTGTAAAGAAAATATCACTGACTTAACCCTTGATGTGCTGTGGCCAGGTTATCGGCTATATGCATATGAATCTATATGGTTTATAGAGAGTCAAATACACGGATGATTAGGGTCCAAGGTTTAGAATAGATGAGTACACCTAAATGGGCTACATGAGCATAGCTAGTTAGTAACATATAAAGTAGTGTCTGTTCAAGGGGTATGGCCAGATAATGGTAACCACATATCTCTCCATACATAATACCTTGGGGCCAATATCAGAATGGGTGAATATGGGTACAGAGGCCATAGAGGTGCATGTATCCAAATATAGAGGTCACGGGTATATATAGGGACCACATGTGATGGTAATGGGTAGATATAGACAGTGTAGGACTGTACAAACCTATGGCGTCCGCCCAGTAGGTCAAAACGGACTCTAAAATTAACTGTATACCCGGATCCCCCTCCGATTCGATATATTGATTAGTACATGTCCTCCTTGGTGATGTTATATTCTATAGGAAGGACTTATAAATAAACCCCTCACTGAGACCAATGGGGCTGAGTGTGTCGAGTGTGTAGATCCACTTACACTCAGTCTGCAACAATAACCTATCCCAATCGCCCTTACGTTGGCCCCAAGGAATATGTTGGATACCAATAAAGATTAATTGGTCACTGTTGCCATTGTGTTCATTTATTACGTGGCGTGCCACCGGAGTATCTGCGGCATTTCGAATGGAACCAGGAGCTCAAGGATTCTCTTTTTAAATTGTCTGAAAGTTTTGCCTACGTATAGTTTGCCACAAGCTCAAACTATCAGGTAGATCACTACCTCTGTGGCACAATTAATGAATTCATTGATTTTAAATGTCCGCTGTTTATTAGAGTCCATGAAATCTGTTCTTTTGGGTACATATCTGCAAGCCCTGCAACGGCCGCATGCATATGAACCGGTGGGTTTCTTATCAAGTCAAGTAGTGTGTGATTTCACTTGATAGTGGCTCTTGACCAGGATGTCCTTTAAATTACGGCTTCTTCTACTGGTGAGCTTGGGTGTATTGGATATGGCCCCCTGCAGATCTTTATCATCAAGTAATATATGCCAGTATTTATTTAATATCCTGTAAATTGAGCCCCACTGGTCACTGAAAGTACCAATAAAGCGGATTGGTTTATACTCATTGGTGTTGTCATTGTGAGATTTGTCCACTAAGAGTTGTGTCCTACTTGTGTCAATGGCTCGGTTATATGCTTTTTTCAGGTTCGTCCTTGAGTGTCCACGTTCAGTGAATCGTTGGGTCATATCTTTGGCCTTGTCCTTAAATTCGCTTAAGGTTGAACAGTTACGCCTAAGGCGGAGATATTGGCCTGTAGGAATGGCTTTAATTACGTATTTAGGAGGCTGACTGTCGGCCCTCAATAGACTGTTCGTTGCGGTCTGTTTCCTAAAAATCGTAGTGTCCAGTTTACCGTTGATATCTTTAGTTATTGTGATATCAAGAAAGTCAAGTTTGGATGCACTTGAGACCAAAGTAAGTCTAAGGTTATGTAGATTTGAATTCAGTATATCTACAAATTCCCTCAGGGATGCCAATGTACCTGTCCACAGGACCATGATATCATCAATGAACCTTACCCATAACTCAATGAACCTAGTGTATTCGTCCAGGGCATCAGTGAAGACCACCGTTTCCTCCCACCAGCCTAGATATAAGTTGGCGTAGGTGGGAGCACATGTGGTCCCCATTGCTGTGCCCTGGATTTGATTATAGTACTTGTTATTAAATATAAAGTAGTTCTTGGTCAGGGTAAGGTCCAGTAATTGAAGGATGAATTCATTGTGCATCATTAGATCTTGGCCTCTAAATCTAAGAAAATGTGACACTGCTCGCATACCAACCGTGTGAGGGATGCTCGTGTACAGTCCCTCAACATCTAAGCTGACCAAAAGTGTACTGGGACCTGTTGTGACATCATCTAGTTTAAGGAGCACATCTTTAGTATCACGAAGTTAAGAGGGCAATGTGCTCACAAATGGACGGAGTAATTTGTCGACATAGATACTGGCATTCGATGTAAGGTTACCAATGCCATTTTTCTCAAACATCCAGGGGGAGCATATGGGGAAAGAAATAAAAATTTAAGTGCAGACGTTTCTATAAAGTAGAATGATATAGTCTTGGCTCGTATAAATGTATTACTCACAAGATGTATGAGTTAGTCAGGCAATTGGCAAATTGGGTTGCCACCCATCTGTATCTGGACCCCCCTTGTTTAAGATACCGTCAGCAGGATGATGTATATATAATAGAGAGAGAACTACATAGTGCGATCAAAAAGGTACAACTTTATAATTTAAAAAAACGGGTCAATAAAATGCGCACTTACAATGTGCCAGTAAAAATCATGCATGTATCTCACAAATGGAGAAAATGGAAGCTCCCCGAACTGCTCACCGCCTCCCTCGGGTGTTTGGCTGGCTTTCTCTCACGGATCTGTGTGCCGATTCAAAGCCTCCCTCACGGCGCCCGTCCAGGAAGATGACGTCACGGCTGCAGACGTGACGAAGCCGACAACAGCTACAGCAAGCTGGGCGAAACGCGTAGAGTGTACCAATTTTGGACTCAAACGCGACCCGTAGCTGACCAACTCTGCAGCCGTGACGTCATCTTCCTGGACGGGCGCCGTGAGGGAGGCTTTGAATCGGCACACAGATCCGTGAGAGAAAGCCAGCCAAACACCCGAGGGAGGCGGTGAGCAGTTCGGGGAGCTTCCATTTTCTCCATTTGTGAGATACATGCATGATTTTTACTGGCACATTGTAAGTGCGCATTTTATTGACCCGTTTTTTTAAATTATAAAGTTGTACCTTTTTGATCGCACTATGTAGTTCTCTCTCTATTATATATACATCATCCTGCTGACGGTATCTTAAACAAGGGGGGTCCAGATACAGATGGGTGGCAACCCAATTTGCCAATTGCCTGATTAACTCATACATCTTGTGAGTAATACATTTATACGAGCCAAGACTATATCATTCTACTTTATAGAAACGTCTGCACTTAAATTTTTATTTCTTTCCCCATATGCTCCCCCTGGATGTTTGAGAAAAATACTTGAATCCTTGGAACCCGTGAAACAGGTCCCACCAGTGAGGTTTGAGCTGGGTGGTTGGACTTTAATCATCACACTTCCCTTTATATAGATTTATTCACTATTGTTACTTTTTAATAGTTGTTTGCGCCTTATATCACTTATTCCACAATATAAGGTTACCAATGCCAGACACTATTGGTCTTCCGGGGGGTGGAATCTTCCCCTTGTGTATCTTGGGGAGTTGGTAGAAGGTAGATATCCTAGGTTTCTTAATATATAGGAAATCTAGTTCCTTCTGGGATATTACCTTGTTAGTTTTCCCGGCCTCCAGGATATTCAATAATTCCTTCTGGAAGACCAGGGTAGGGTCACCATCTAAAATGCGATAGCAATTCCTATCATATTCCTTGGGGCCAACGTAAGGGCGATGGGGACAGGTTATTGTTGCAGACTGAGTGTAAGTGGATCTACACACTTGACACACTCAGCCCCATTGGTCTCAATGAGGGGTTTATTTATAATAGGTTAGTACAGTCCTACACTGTCTATGTTGTGTGTCCCGCCCAGTCCTACGGGTATTTAGAGTGACACAGGTAGTCAGTAGGTACCTCCTACCTTGAGAAAGCGCCAGCCCCCGAGCGCAAAACGTACGCGTCATCGCGTTGACGTCGGAGGTCACGGGTGAGACTGCTCCGATACCGGGGAGGGAGAGGGTGTTTACCGGAGCCTGTGTTGTAGTCAGCTTTAAGTTTGGCACTGTTGTGCTAGGGCAACTGCTGGTATGTGCTGGATTATCAGTGTGGGATGCTGATGATCCATATGTTAGCGATATTATTATAAGAACGCTACTACACTGATTACGGTACTTCCAGTATTGCTGAATTGTTGATGCATGCTGATTCACTAGACTCTGGAATCATTGTGGTGAGAATATACACCCTTATTACCACACCCTCTCATCCGATATAGGAGGGGGAAATTGCTATTGTTTATGTTATGATTATCAACAATACATATACTCAGAAGGAATCCTAACCCCCTTTATACCCTTCCCCCTGTATTTTGAGCAGCATATCAGGAGGGTTCTATCTAAGAACCAGATACATTGCTATATACTTACCATTTAGCCTCCTGTGTACACCCACACCTGAGTTTTAGATGTTTTTACTACCTACTGATTTTGCGTCATTATAGTGTATTAATATATGTTCAATAAAAGTTTATTGTTTTGCCTTATTAGGCTTTTAGGTAATTGTTCACTCCTAGTACTGGGTGCGATTACCAGTTTTCTCCCCTACAGCCCTATCTGATACATGTCAGGGAGCATTATATCCCTGTTACTATTTACTATTAGCCTGTCTGTGCAGTGGAAAAAGGGATCTGTGGGAGACCTCCCCACTGTGTTTAATCCTGTTCCTAGAGGTAGGGCCCGAGGGTCCCAGTCTACTGCAAAAACGGGTCCCGTATGTTCCATAACACACAAGATGAACCCCACGATTTGTAGGAATGTCATCAGAGGTAGACGCAAATGCTCGCACTCTACCGAGGCAGAGACATCAGGTGTATCCTCCAGAGCAAAGTTTGAGGAAGGTATGAGTGAAGCATAAACATATGAGCACCAAGATAAATGGTGGGCACCGTTATTCACAGCGTATCATGAGGGGATGGACCGCACCAGATTTGTGTTAATTAAGAAAGATATAGTAGATCACTGGTGGGACGTAGGCACCTATTCTCCACCGGAGGTTGCCGACGAGTTAGACAACAGGTACCGAGATATTGTACAAAAAGTAATTACCCCCAAAGGCTCATCTATTCTTTACGATGCTGTTGCGCCTGAGGAGCCACAGTTCTGGGTACTGCCAGGCAAGGCTGGGAATCTGAAACTGACTAAGTTAAGTAGGGCAGACAGAGCCATAGTGGTGAGACACCGGCAATCTTATGGCTATGAGTTTCCGTATGTGCCAGAGCCAATAATGCAGGAGATCGAAGACCAGAGAGATACCTGGCTCCGAGATAAAGTTCTTGAGTATCTAAGAACCAAGTTTGGGAAAACCGTTTACTTAAGGGAGGATAAGATATGTGATCAGAGCTTGGAGTACAGGCAGGAATATCTACATGCACAATGTCCTGTACAGACCGGAGAATGGGCCTGTACAACCCTTCTATGTCATTATTATTGAAGTTAGGGTCTCCATGTTGGGAGGTTCCCATTATGTTATGTCGCCATCATGGGTGTTACAGTCTGATGTACACAATACTAATCAATTATGTTTGTATGTTTGTATGTTCACAGATTGTTCACCTGCATGATGGTACAGCAAATTCGGTCCAAGTGGGGACCCTTGTATTCCACCTGAGGGAGAGTGTAGCCCTGGTAAGAAATGGGGCTATAGTTCTATCCTCCTCCTGGTATAATCCCTGGTAAGGGCAGGTTGCCAGGAGTTATCATGGGTTTCCCCTCTTCAAGCACTTGCCCTGAGTGGTGGAGGTAGGTCACCTGACTCTGTGTCAAAGCAAGAGACACAAGGGCGGTGCTTGCTGATATCATAAAAGAGCAGTGCACTTCCTATTTAGTGTTGATAGTGTGACTAGTGTGACTAGTAGTAGTGAGTTAGAGCTGGAGGAGAGGAGTGATCAGCTATGAGTAGAGCTGATCCAACCATAGTGTAGGGAGGTGGACCAGTACCTCTCACCCTGCTTAGGGGGTGAGGTAAGAGTTAGCCACACTCTGAATGCCCTTGATCCAGAGTGGTGGCAGGGAAAGGACCATCCTGAGGGAGAACAGTAAGAGTGGATTGGACATCCGTGTACCTGGCTGCTGCTGCTGTGAATAAAGACTGCTACTTTTAAAGAAAGACAAACCTGTGTAAGACTGGAATCTCTCATCCCTGTGTGGGTACTCTCTGGTAAGGATTCCACCCCGCATTCCTGGGGCTTACTAAAGATGGAGGCGCTGCACCACTGAATAAGAATGAAGGCATCCACCCCAGAAACCTGTTCCCGTTATCCCCCATGTCATCGCGCGAGACTCAGGCCCTCCTGTTGTCAGCAGGTATGCACCACACAAAGACATGTAGCCAAACCCAAGTACACCTTAGGGGACCCGATCTGCGATTGGCCCCAGGAAAGGGGGTTATATATATATATACAGTTAGGTCCGGAAATAATTGGACACTGACACAATTTTCATAATTTTGGCTCTGTACGCCACCACAATGGATTTGAAATGAAACAACCAAGATGCAATAGCAGTGCAGACTTTCAGCTTTAATTCAAGGGGTTGAACAAAAATATCGTATGAAACGTTTAGGAATTGCAACCATTTTCATACACAGTCCCCCTATTTCAGGGGCTCAAATGTAATTGGACAAATTAACACAATCATAAATAAAATGTTAATTTTTAATACTTTGTCGAGATTCCTTTGTAGGCAATGACTGCTTGAAGTCTGGAACGCATGGACACCACCAAACGCTGGGTTTCCCCCTTTGTGATGCTTTGCCAGGCCTTTACTGCAGCTGTCTTCAGTTGTTGTTTGTTCGTGTGTCTTTCTGCCTTAAGTTTTTTCTTCAGCAAGTAAAATGCATGCTCGATCGGGTTGAGATCAGGTGAATGACTCCATATTCCACTTCTTTGCCTTAAAAAACTCCTGGGTTGCTTTCGCAGTATGTTTTGGGTCATTGTCCATCTGTAAATTGAGGCACTGTCCAATCAACTTTGCTGAATTTGGCTGAATCTGAGCAGACAATATATCCCTATACACTTCAGAATTCATACGGCTGGTTCTGTCTTCTGTCACATCATCAATAAACACTAGTGACCCAGTGCCTTTGTAAGCCGTGCATGCCCATGGCATCACACTGCCTCCACCACGTTTTTCAGATGATGTGGTATGCTTCGCATCATGAGCCGTTCCAAACCTTCTCCATACTTTTTTCTTCCCATCATTCTGGAACGGGTTGATCTAAGTTTCATCTGTCCAAAAAATGCTGTTCCAGAACTGGGCTGTTTTTTTTTTAGATATTGTTTGGCAAAGTCTAATCTGGCCTTTCTATTCTTGAGGTTTATGAATGATTTGCACCTTGTGGTGAACCATCTGTATTTGCTCTCGTGAAGTCTTCTCTTCATGGTAGACTTGGATAATGATATGCCTACCTCCTGGAGAGTGTTCTTCACTTAGCTGGATGTTGTGAAGGGGTTTTTTTTTACCATGGAAAGGATCCTACGATCATCCACCGCTGTAATCTTCTGTGGACGTCCAGGCCTTTTTGTGTTGCAGAGCTCACCAGTGCGTTCTTTTTTTCTCAGAATGTACCAAACTGTTGATTTGGCCACTCCTAATGTTCCTGCTATCTCTCTGATGGATTTTCTTTTTTTTTTGCAACCTGCAACCTAAGCATGCCCTGTTTCACTTGCATTGAGAGCTCATTTGACCGCATGTGGGTTCACAGCAACAGCTTCCAAATGTGAATGCCACACCTGGAATCAACTCCAGACCTTTTACCTGCTTAATTGATGATGAAATAACGAAGGAATAGCCCACAACTGTCCATGAAACAGCTTTTGAGTCAATTGTCCAATTACTTTTGGTCCCTTGAAAAAGAGGGGGCTACATATTAAAGAGATGTAATTCCAAAACTCTTCCTCCAATTTTGATGTGAATACCCTCAAATTAAAGCTGATAGACTGCACTTTAAGCCCATATTCATTATTTAACTGTAACTTGAATTTATTTTGGTACACAGCCGAACTAACAAAACTTGTATCGGTGTCCAATTATTTCCGGACCTAGTATATATATATATATATATATATACTACAAGATGGTGGCCCACGAGCTCCGAAGCTCCAATACACCTCAGCCACCCCCTCCCCAGCATTGGAGGTAAGAAGGGACACAGCTACATATATATATATATATATATATATATATATATATATGTAGCTGTGTCCCTTCTTACCTCCAATGCTGGGGAGGGGGTGGCTGAGGTGTATTGGAGCTTCGGAGCTCGTGGGCCACCATCTTGTAGTTCGTTCATGCACAAATGCAGCCGTGCGCATGAGCAAAAAGGCGAGAAAGCATGTGCAGTCCCCAGAGTTGCGGCGGCCATCTTAGGAGAGGCTCTACAGGGCAGTACATGTCCCAGGAGCCTGAGGGACATGCCAGTAGAATGTTGACACATTTTGGCAGTTACAGTTTGGCAGTTACAGGCAGTTACTGGAGATGCTGGAATTTGCTGGAGTTACTGTCAGTTTCTGGCAGTTGGAAGAAGGGGAGAACCGTTGAGGTAGTGTCCAGGGAGCAGTGCTCCCATGGACAAGGACAAGGTTTGTCCCTTAGCTCCCAGCTAGGTCCTAAGTCCCCTTTTAGATTGTGGCTGCTATATGGAAGGCTCCAGACAGGGATGCTACCCTTTAGCTTTATAGAGTCAGGTGTATCACCAGCGAAGAAATGCCATGTGGTGAGCTGCAGCCTGTGGTTTGGGATCAGACCACAGGCAACTATAGACATTGGGGGACACCCTCCAGCTGGAGCTCCCTCAAGAGGCGGATGCCAACGTGGACCAGAGAGAGAGAGGATTAAGCAGATGTTGTGGGATCAGATGGGTACTTTTTGCTCATTCAGTGATACCTGGGTACAGGAGTGCCCAGGGAGGTAAAGTGCATGACAGGTCCACAGGGGTACCACTACTCCCTACATGTGAGTGGACTGACTCTCATTGGGGGAGGATGCCATGCACCCTAGGTACTTTGGGGGACACTCACCCTGTGTTGTTATTATTATTTTGTGTGTGTTATATTGTATGGTACTATTTTATCATTATTCTATTGTTAGTAAACCAATTGTTATATACAGGTGTGTGTATCATTTCACTGTAAGTGGTCCTGAAAGGGGTTAGGCTGCGGTCCCAGTGACTGCCACAGCGCACAAGCACCGGCCCCCCCAGTCACTCAGGGCCGAGTACATGCGTCGGCGCACATTCAGCAGCCGTGCTGTACTGCAAGATTACACACACATAAAAAATTGTGTGTGGAACTTCCGACGGAGCCGTGGCCACGCCCCCGCCGGCGGTTCAACCAATGAGGGCAAACCAGCCACGTGAGGTCATGGCCATGCCCCGCAACCCCCCTTCCATGCCCCCTTCCGTCGCAACATTTCTCTCCCTCCCAGGACCGCATGTGCGGGTGCAGCACTGTGCACGCCCCGCCCCCCGGCCGGGCGGTCACGCGTGCACTGGGGCCGCAGCCTTATACTGCTGTGCTGGGATGCCTCTCAGGTGGAAGCGCTGCACCAAGGAGAACGAAAGCTCACCCCAGGCTCCCAGCTGCAGAGGCTCAGGCCTTCTGTGAGCCACAGGTAACGGCAGCACATGTAGTTCCCTTAGAAACGGGAAAAGGGGGTTACATTTGGAGGCGCTGCTGAGATTCATCTCTGGGGTGCTCAATCTAAATTATGACAGTCAGATCAAAATATGGAACATGTCCCTACCGTCCCGCCGCAGCATCCACAAGTGGGCCCTACAACGTCATGCATCTCCCCGCCACGTGGTCGCCATTAGTCAAGTGCCAGTATCCCTGCCCTTGCCTTATTTGCGCGACATCCTAAGACAGATATTGGGGTTTACTAAAGCCTGTATTGTAGACGTAAAGAGGGATACCGAAATCCAGTGGAGTACACTCCTATTCGACGGTAGCTACACGAAGCCCCACCCGGCAGGAGTCCGCTTATATACCCCAAACTGAGCATCAGAATGGAGGCCACTAGAGTGCAAGTTTATCAGGTGCCCACATCTGTCCCTCCCCAGGGAGCCCTAGCTGGAGTGAAGCTGGCAGTCGGTGGTCTGGATGAAGCCACCGCAATACCAGCAGTTCAGATGGAGCTCAGTTACTTGCTGGAGTCCTACAGCTACTGACTGAGAAAATAACTCAGCTGATCTTGGTACAATCCTATCGCAAGTTGAAAGCCTTATCTGAGGTGCGGCCCATACCGCTGGGAGAAAAGGCGTTTGAAGAGTGGCGAGACCATGCGGTGCAAGTACTGCCAAAGTAGACGTGCAAGAGACAGAGAATCATGGAATGTCTACGCCCCAAGCCGCCAACATAGTTCTACTATATTGTGAGTGCCATGAAGAGGCTGATGTTCAAGACCTGATCTGGGCTCTAACCAAAGCCTATGGCACTAAAGACGACCCCATTGCATTGCTTGCCCAGTTCCATGCCCTCAAGCAAAAGGAGGGGGAAGACTTATCTGATTTCCTATGGTGGCTGCAGATGACTGGTGACCCTGATTAACAAGGAGGTCATCCGCACGGCCGAGCTGGACGATTACCGAACCAGGCAATTCTTGCGGGGAGCATCGCTCACACACACCCTCATGGCCAAAATATGCCGTACGCTCTCCACTACAAACCCTCACAACTTTGAGGACCTAATGGACCAAATACAAGAGCAGGATGCCAACTTGCAGTTTCATAGCCCCAAGTCTAAATTGCCGAATCAGTATCTCAAAGAAGTATAGAGAGATGTATGCTGGGTATTACCCAAAAAGGCATGAAAAATAATAAATTGGTTTGAAACCAAACAAACGTCTGGATGAATCCTCCAAAGGAGAGAGTTGTGCAACTCCAGTAAAGGAGTCCCGCAAAGAAGAGACCGAAGGGGTGCCAGCCCAGAAGTCCAAGGAGACAGAAAATGCCAAGGATAATCCTCCTCATGGGCACCTGACTCTGCATCCAGGATCATTACAAGAATTAAGAAATTAAAATGGCAATGGGCTAGACAAGAATCAATGACCATCATTGGACAAAGATCATACTCAACTGTATTCCAAGGGATATGTGTCTATCTATTGTGAAATATGCATCTGTCTCCTATTGGATATGCCCCTATCCAACAGGCAACTCCAACTCTGAATGGGTAAAAGATTTGGATCATTTTGGAGGAGGTTGAACAAAAGGCTGTGTAATTAGAAAAAGAAATGACAAATTAAACACGTCATTTTGCTATTTTCTGAGAAGACATACTTTGAAACAATTGTATGGAGTTTTATGGTATGATTCATGATAGAAATTTGTTATTTGTATTAAGAGATTATTTTAGCAATAATTATTCCGTTCAGTCACTTACGTTAGGCAAAATAAATCCTAAACTGAGCATTATGTATCAAAAATCACACATACATACTTAAACATATTGCTAAATAAAAATAAGTATTTCGTCTGCATAAAAAAGGTGGAAGTGTCTCCAAGGTAAAGAGTAGCCTTTTATATAATGAAGAACGGGTGTTGAACACTTAATAATTCAGCTTTTTTGCTTTCCATTCATTGAAGCTAATTTGTAGTCTGGTCATTCCCAATGTCAAAATACATGTACTAACTAAATGGATTTCGTTCCAGGATATTTGCAGCTATTCATATTTTTGGAGGAACATTCACTGACCAACAATTTTTCTTAATAAAATTAATTGATTTGTCGCAAATAAATTGAGACGGGCGAACATGTCAAAATCCGTTCTACGGAATTTCTCGAGCTTTCCATTCAAAATCTGTTCCGCGGTATAAAATCCGTTCACGGATTCTTCCACTTTCAATCCGTGCGGATTAATCCAAAATCGCCACTGGATACAATCCAACGATGGATTTTAACAATCCAATTAGCAGATTCTCGGATGTCAGTGATAAAAAAAATCTGGAAAATGACAAATCGTCCTTTTTGAGACTGATTCGCGGAAATCCATGGACCACAAAAACCGACCAATTCGAGGCAGATCCAATTATGCCCAAATTTTTTGCCCATCTCTAATAATTTTTTCATTATTAGTGTATACGTTTTTGACCCAAGGTTTTATTTTAATTCTAACAGTCTGGCTTTGGTCCAGCCTCAATTGAACTGCAGTTTCCTTGCAGATAAAATGTTAATGAATCATGCTGCATATGTACCTTTTGCTTTTGATAAACGTTGACTTAAAAAGCATTAATATGTACAGGTATGACCATGCTAAAACAAAAATCGTTTTTCAACATGATGGTTGTTGGAAAGTTATTGCTATAATGTATTGGTGTATACTGTAAATAAAACTCATGTTTTTGTTTGTGTGTATATATATATATATATATATATATATATATATAAAGCCCAACTACATGTAATGCTTTCTATACTACTATTTCTGACTCTAATTCTCAATTGGTTACTACACCCTTTCTCACTCTGTCACTTCACATTACTTTGACTCCTCTGCTCATTGTATCTGGCTGTTCTTGCTGTTACTGTATGTGAATTAGAATTGGCATAATTTGTTTCAACGAGGAGGGAAGATATCTGTGTGGGGCAGTGAACCAGACCTGAACCATTTTGTCCTTTCATGTTACTCCATGTGCAAATACTTGGTCACTGTGACCACACCCTTCAGATCAATGTCCCACTTCACAAGGTTTTATGGACTTAGAAAGTAATGAATAAATAGACAGAAAAAAAATGGAGATCATGTGGTTTCTAAAATAGGAAATAAGATCACTTCTTTGTGTGGACCTGTTGAGATAATACATCAACTATGTATGTTATAGATTTATGTTGGTTCACCACGCTTTCAAAACCAAACGTATACTTTTGTAGCCAGATCCCCCCTGCCTGTCAGCACCCCCCTCACCTTGCTGGTGATTGCGGGTGCCGCCGAGTCCAATGGCGGCCCCGCCAGCCGATCGCAAGAGTGAGGGCGGTCAGGATCCTGCTCGGGGGTTGCCGGGGACGCGTGCGGACGGTAGCCAAGGCTGCGATCACGTTGCAGGGCTCCCGGTGCTCCCAAAGCAGTGCGGCGAGGGTGCCGACATTGCGCATTGTCTCACGCATGTGCAGTGAGAGCCAGGCGCTGGGAGGACCCCAAACAGCACGCGCATGCGCAGGGATGAGCCCGCAAAACCCTAGCCTACCAGGGAAGGCTCTAAGCAGGGACTACGAGTCCCATGAGCCTCTGCGCACTCCACGTGACGCCAGGAAGCCAATAGGGCTGCAGCATCTCGCTGTAGGGGAGATTAGATACATTTCGCTGGCTTGCAGCACGCTAGTGAGTCCGCGCCAGGAGCAGCCAGGGGAAGGAGGTAGGGTGAAGGAATCAATGACTCCCTGCACTAGGCCAGCAGCCCCCAAGGCCCGAGATAGCCCTGAGCCACCCAGTAGTATTGAGTGTTGTAGGGACAGGCCCCAGGTTAGGGACCCTGTCACTTACTATCCAGATCCAGAGCCAGTTGGAGACACAGCGGACACCGCGCGTCTATCCCGAGGTCTGCCGTTGCAGTAGCCATCCGGGTGGGATCGCCCCAGACAGTAGCTCCTGCATTCAGCCGACATCAGCGTTCGGATCCTTTGTGAAGTTCCTTGGCAGGTCCGGGCACCGGAGTGTCCGGCAGGTAACCCACAAGTGCACCAATGAGTCCTCTCATATTCACACGGGACATAGTGGCTGCGCAGTCACACATACACATCTCACTTGAAGGGTGGGGTAATACTGTGTGGGGTTACTGGACACTGGGTGGGATCATCCGGTGGGGGTGTGAGGGAAGGTAGCGTCCTGCGAGACACTTGAGTTAGTGTCTCCTCTAGGGAGGGACACCTGTTGATTATTGAGTGTTATGCTTGAGTACGATAGTAAAAGCATTATTGGTTATTACACATACTGTATGCTGAGTATTTGTATGTGTCCTGCGAGGAACAAATCCTGCTCTGCTGGGAACCATCGCAGGTGGAGGCGCTGCACCGAGTACAGGGTTACTCCTAATATAATTGCCCCAGGTTCCCTGTGGCGGAAGCTCAGCCCTCCTGTGAGCCTAACAGGTAACGCACCACACCTGGTAACTGTAGGTTCTCCACACTCACACTATATCTGCTATTGGGTGGGGGGGGGATACCCATTACATTTGAAGACGCTGCTGAGATTCTACCTGGGGTGCCCTATTCCTTATCAATTTTTTCAAATTGAACACCATCATGTCTGTTCCATCCAAGCAAGACGTAATCGACTGGGCCTTAGCGCGCCACGTGTCCCCAAGGCGCGTGGTTGCAGTGGTGGGAGTATCCAATGATACGAGCTTCTACACAGTATGCACACAAGTACAGGATTGTCCGGGACTGGCCACTGCTCGAATGATAGACTTTAAACTTGATGTTGACGGCCGGGGAACCACCTACCTCATGGCCACGGAATGTGATATATGCTCAGAGACTGTTCCCCATGTATTAAACCTACCCGAGCCCTCCGCAGAGGACTGTCTCATGATCTACCCTGACACCCATTCGTCTGAAGAAGTGTCCGCCCGTACTGGACCAACCACGAGCCACCCGTCCGCCAGTACGCCCCACGGGGTATGCCCGCCAAAGGTCTCCTTCATCCCGAGCGGTTTCGGGGGAGTCAGCAGCTGGGCGGGGAGTCCACCCACCTCGCCTACTCCTGATAGACGGTCAGGCAGCCTCCCAACCATGATTAGCGTGGGAGCTGGAACCAGTAGTCAGCCCCTTAGTGGAGATCTTTCCTTGAATGCGATAGCCTCCCAACTAGTAGAAGCTCCCAACGACCCAAGCACAGAGCTACAGGAAACTAAAGGCCTTTTCTGGGATTCTGCCGACGCCTGCAGGAGAAGAAGGGATCGAGACATGGAGGTAACCATTGTGTTACCTGATCACAATATAGCTATAATGATGCGGGCCGCCCCGATCGCTGCAGTACCACCCATCTACATGGAATTATTGCATCATATCCGAGGACGTTGAGGTTTTAACCAGGGGGAGGATGTAGCCAGGTCCCCTTGTCCCGCGACCCCCCTCCTCTTACCTCCGCTGCCGAGGGTCACGCGACAGACCCGCCGGCACTTCTGGAGGGTGGGGGCTAGTGCAGGGAGCGCTCCCGGCGTCTCCGAGTCCCCGGTGGCTCCCGAGCAGGGTGCCGCCATCTTCTATGTAGTTGCGCATGCGCAACGGGTCATAGTAGTCGGCGGCCACTACAGAGGTTGGCGCATGTGCAAAGGAAGTGCGCGCGAGGCCCCCACAGGGAGAATAGCTCCCAAGAGCAGTCAGCCCCAAGGGTGCACAGGGGCAGAGCCACATGACCCCAGGAAGCCAATAGGGCTACAGTATCTCCCTGCTCAGGGATAGATACATTACGCGGGCTTGCAGCCGCTAGTTGGTTGGTGACCGGAGCAGCTAAGGGAAGGAGGTACGGTGCAGGAGTCAGTAACTCCCTGCACTAGGCAGGCATCCCCCTAGGCACCAGATAGCCCAGAGTCACCAGTAGCTGAGTGCTATAGGGACAGGCCCTAGGTTAGGGACCCTGCCCCATTAGCCGTTTGCTAGTTAGGGACACAGCGGACGCTGCGTTTCCTGCTGAGAGACTTGGGCTCAAGTCTCCGCCATTAAAGAGAGCTGGACTATCTTCAGGGTGGGATCGCCCCTGACGGATCACCACGCGGGTGGATCTTGGATGTCGTGTAGGAGCTTGTCTGATCCTTTGAGAAGATCCTTTAAAGCCAGGTGCCGCCGCACCAGGCAGGTATCGTTATAAGTGCACCAACAGAGTACTCACACGGGACTAGTGGCTGCGCAGTCACACACACATCCATATCATTTAAAGAGACATATTGTGTGGGGTCACTGGACACGGGGTGGGATTACCCGGTGGGAGGAGGTTGCGTCCTGCGAGACGCCATAGTAGTGTCTCCTCTAGGGAGGGACACCTGGCTATTATATGCAATAGTAAAGTCATTGGTTGATTTAAATGCTGTGTGTGTGTGTAGTGATATATATATTGTCCTGCGAGGAACCACTCCCCCTCTGGTGGGAGCCATCGCAGGTTGAGGCGCTGCACCGAGTATGCGGTTACTCATAGTATTATACATGTTATAGGGGAGTGGGTGGTTGCTCCTTTGTTGGTGTCTCCCCCTAGTCGCTCAATAAAGTAGTGTTTTAACCTATGGTGTGCTGGTTCCTGTATTTTGGCCCTGTGCTGTGCTCCACTTTCCTCCCCAGAGGCTGTTCTTTTCTGATCTTCAATCCAGTTGGATGCACGCTTATACGGAGTTCCTGTTGTTCATTTTCACTCTATACAAACAGTGAGTGTACCGTGGTATTGCTTGGCTGTTTATTGACTGTGGCATCTATATGTTCTGTGACTGATTCTGAGTGTGGTTGGTTAAAAGGGGACCCTCTGCCATTGGTATCTGTGTCCCCCCAGTACCCTATAAATCCCACTCTGTGATTTAAGCCTTTATATTTGGCGGTCACGTGTTCATGAACTATAGATTTTGATGACACTTTATGTCATTTCTCCTATCAAATATATTGGAGCAGCTTTATTAATACTTATATACCCAGGATCAAGATTACTGGTATCCGTCACATATGGGATTTATTGGAGGAACATGAAATACCTGTGAAATATTTCTGTTGCACCATGATCTCTATGTCCTGTCTTTGTCGTATATTCAATGTGTATTTGATGTATATTCAATGTGCATTGAATCAACAGAAGTGATGGTGTATTTATAATGGGCCACAAAAGGTAAAGTACTGTACAGTATACACCCACTTTTAACACCTGCAGCTCGTGTCCACAGCAGCCAAAAAATTCCAATAGGGACACAGTGCATAAAAGATGACACAAAAGGCATAGCCTCCCACACGCTGATCTCTATCTGAACGAGCACTTGAACAGATACTGTATTGTGCATTCTTCCATTTCCTTAAATGAATCAACCCCGATTCTACGGACGCAGGAACCTGCTTTCTTCTGAGGTGCCGACCACGAGAAAGCGAAAGTTGGATGCTGTTTCCAAGCCAAAGCCAAAGGTACCTAGAGAAAAGGTTCTGAAGGCTCCCAAGGCAACAAACCCTGGCCCTTATTAGGTGATAAAGGGAAGTACAGGAGCACAAATTTCCTCCAGGACATGCAAAGAAATACAAACACAGAAAAATAGTGCAACTCTGACAAATTTAAACAGATTATTAAACTCACGTATCCCACGTGGCAAACAGGCAGAATAGTTGTATAGGGTAACCAACTCTGAAGTCCTCCAGGTAGGTACTTCACACCGTCATAAATAAAAGCTCAGATGATCCATAGGGAAAATATAGGGAGGGAGATCCCACATGTAGAAGGAGAAAGCAAAATATAGTGTAAAATTACTTTAATCAATTTAAAACGCAAAGTTGTGCACTTACATAAGTAGCTTGGTAATGGGCATTCAGACCCCCCAGGGTCACAACACACAGGCAGGCAGGCATCACTCCCAAGAAAGCTTCAGATCTTGCCTCACGGCCATTAAGGCAGTAACTTCGGGTGAATTTTTAAGTCCACCAGCAGTGTATAAATCCCCCCAAAGTCCGTGTGCAGCACAAAGTCCGTCCTACGCTTTTTGACTGTCCGTCTTCCTCAGGGGCTAATCCTTATTAGGTGAAGAACAAAATGGCCTAGAATACACAAGGATCAACTTATTTGGATGGGCACCAGAAGTGCCCCTGCACCTACCGAAGCAGAATCGGATGTCCCAGACTTTTCACTGCCATCGCCCACCGCCACCGATTACAAAACATCTGCCCGCTCTGAACCTTTGTCCACTGATGCTCGTCCGGAAACCCCCAGTTCACCTGCTCTAGCACCCATCCACGCCGATGATCGTCCGGAAACCCCCAGCTCATCTGCTCCTGAACCCAGCAACGCCAATGTAAGTCCCAAAGCCCCCAGCTCACATCTTCCAGCACCCACCCAAGCAGATGTGCCCAGGTGACACCAGTACTCCTTGCACCAGATCCAGCTCTGTCACCCACATGCTGGATGTTTTCAGTGGTATCGAAATCACTAACAACTCAAAAGAGCAATACAGGGATCGAATGGAGGCCAAGATGGATCATCTTTTGGAGACCATGATGAATATGGATAGGGGCATGGGTGTTTGTCTGGATAAGATTGAGAGGAACATTGCGGGGCTCTATTCTTTGCTTGGAGTCCCTGCCCCTGTATGTCTGATGCAGGAGCAGGAGGCTGGCCTGGAAGCACCTTATTCTCCAAGCACACCACTGGCCCCCCACGCCCACCACCTGCATCTCCAGAATACATGTATACCCTTCTGTTGGAGAAGATGACAACCCCGGTAAGTGCTAGTCCCCGACAGGAGGAAAGCATCCTCCCTGACCATCTACCCCCAACCGCTGCCAGAGGCACACCCACTCAAGAACCCAGAATTGTACAGCTCCCAGACATCACCCTGAGGGACCTGCCCCAGAGCATCCGGGAGAAATACAAGATCAGATCTGGTGGTCTACCTCAGAAATATGCCCAGTTCATCTTTAAACACCACATCAGTTTTGAGCTATACAGCGAGTCGACCCAAAATGTCAATTATGAAGGCAATAAATACAAGAAGGCTCTTCCAACAAATTTAAGAACAATTATGAAGGAAGTGAAGTGCAATTCTAAAGCTACCAGTCTTCTTATGAAAACCGTGAGAGACAGCATCAATAGACTTTTGAAGCATACATGGGCTCTTCCACAGAAATGTGATGACACGCATATGCGTTTCCACAAGGTTCCAATTTGACATACACACATGCGCAGAAATGTGATGGCACACATGTGTTTCAACAAAGTTCCAATTTAACATAAACGCATGGGCGGATTATATATTTTACATTCGGAAGGAGAACAAAGTTGTATTTTTGTATTATTCGTTTTAACTTTATTATCCTGTATAAATAAAACATTTAATTTATTAAAAATACTTTTTGTTGTGTGTGTGTTCATATTTTAAATCTTCTACAGTTCGAGAATTTTTGTATCGCTAAAAGCTAAGGAGCCTCAGAAATAACTTATTACCGATGTACTGTACTGTATACAGTATGAACTCATATGTTTAATCTTCAAATTACAATTACACACACACACACACACACTTGAAATACTGTACTGCTGCGGCCAAGTTTATTCGAGCATTTGCCCGTTCTTGGCCGCAGCAGTAGCCTGGTGCGCGCCGGAGGGTGACGGGCGCGTGCCGAAGCAGCGGAAGAGCGCCCTCCGATCGGGGCGCTCTCCCTACCGCTGCCGGGTCCACCGGGTCCCCCGGAACCCCCTGCCGCCGTCCCCCACATCGCGGGACACCAGGGCTCCATCGGGGAGCCCTGGACGCGCGTGCAGGGGGCGCAGGCTCCCGAAATCTCCCGGCTTGCGGATCTGGCCGCACTGCGATTAAGTGTGTCGCCAGTGTACGGTAATAAAAGACAGGTTGAATTGCAATTAGATTTTTTAAGACAACAACTCGCGATTGTCCACTTCAGTTTATCAACGATATCGCAGACAACGCTAAAATGCAATTTTCTGCACTTGATCAAAACACTAGTAAACTCGCGTCTTAATGCAGGAAAACTTCAAGAAATCTCGAACCAACACGGAGTGTGCAAAGGAATACAATCCATGAAATGATCGGATAATGTCCACTGCATCTGTTCATACGATAAACAAGGAAAACATCCCAATATATCACAGGAAGTGGTAATATATTTATAAAAATAAACTTATGGAAGGCAAGCATGTACAGTAGGTCAGAATTAAAGACCTTAAATGACATTGCTGCTGTAAACTGGGCTTTTATTTCCAGTCTCTGTTTGTGTCTAATGGCCAGATTTGCTAAGCCATCTAAACAATTATGTTTAAATTACAATGGCCTACAATGGCCTACAATGGCCTACATGAATGTACTGTAGTATCACAGCCAACACTGTTTGCATGGCTCAGTCCTGTAAAACAAAATTTCATACGTGTTACATTGGAATAGTGTCTAAAAAATCTTTCTACATCTTGGTCATCATTCATCATTCATCTTTTTTCAAAGCACTGACAACAACTGAACAAAAAATCCTACATACAAATAAATGTACATAATATTTCTTGCCCCTATTCATATTTGCTTTTATAGGAGCAGGGGGAAATGATAATTGGTAGTGTAGACTGCTTTAATATAATACAGTTGGAAATATGTTTTGTTTGTTTTTTTTTCTATTTTTAGTCATACATACTGTGTCATAGAAAATGAGCATATTATTTTCACCAGATGTTTATAAATACTGCACATGTTTTCCAAGACATCATAATCCCAGTCTAATTCCTCTCTAGCATCCCTTATTCTATCTTGTTTATTACACAATCTTAAAATGGAAATATATTATTCATAGATATTTATCTCTTGAGAAAATGGTTAGTGAAAAGCATTATGTCATTCAATAATAAAGCTAAACACGTTTCCGTCTGCTTTTCTTATTTTTTAAGGTTACTATTCAAAAATGTATTTGTGTATAGTATGTTTTACATTTAAAGGAGCAGTTCCTCCTACTCGTTTTTTTTTTTAAAGTCCGCATTTTGTTTACAGGGTGGAAACCAGAGGCCAAATTCCAATGTTTTCAGCTCTGGGGACACCCCAGTACCTGAGATATTTACATGTTTCGTTACCATGTCTAAAGCTCCCTCAGTGGAAAGAAAATGGATGCCAAATGTGGGGCCAATAGAAGGCTGCAATGTCATCAGTTGTACAGAGGAAGTCAGACTTCCTGTTTTCGATGCTGCAGACCAACCTGCGGGAATCCGTGGTGCTTCCGCAGCACCAAAAACATTACATTTTGTGTCCCGGGAGGATTAACTCTGCGGTGGTCCATGCTTCTGAATGGGGCCCATGCAGCGTTCATCCTTCCGAGCCAGGCAGTTTGGCGGAGCTTCCTAGAGGTGCACCGCACACAGAAGCATTCTTCATAAGTGCCGTATCCCAGAGCAGCTCAGAAGGTGTACATATATGGATATCAACGTCATGAGGGATAATACAACATTTAACACTTTACAAACCCCTTGATGATGTAGATAACCGAATGTGGTCCTATAGTATTGCCCTTCATGTTGGAGATATCCATATTTGGGCATCAACATCATCAAGGGGCTTGACAGCTGCTTCTCACTGCTTCTTACTTTCAGGGCTGGTTGGGGAGAGACTGCTTCTCTCTTGGACACCTCTGTGCAGCTCCTTCAGGCTTTTTGGCTTCTGGTGGATGCGTCTGAAGGAAAATGCTGAGGAGCTCCCATTGTAACGATGAAAGGGTTAACCAGGCTCACTAATAAAGGTTATGCCCTGATCTGCATGTTGAGATCTTAGAGTGTCACCTCTTGGATCCAGATGCCAGAAATGCATTACTGTGACTGTGTGAAATTTATGCAACATTAAAGATTTATTTGTTCTCTTGCCTTTCCTGGGGTGCTGGGACCGGGAGATTTGTAGGCTGTAAGTTTCAGGGTGGGTTTGCGGGAGAAAGTCTTTACAGAAAGTGTCTATGGGATACCTCAAAAGTTGGATCCGGGAATCGAGTGAGATTCTCGGATACAGCCAAGCACATTGCTCTGGTCAGACTCTGATTCTGAAAACATTCTTACGACTCACCACCAGGATTCCTGCAGCAGCATCATCCAGACAAAGTAAATGGGCATGAAGGGGTTAATGTATACCTGCAACCATACACAGGGTCCCTAGTATAAAGAGGGGTCCCTAATATAGCGAGAGGTGCCCAGATACATGCCCAGGTACCCTGAACCTGGTATAGGGGTTCAGGGGGTGCTCCAGCTATTTGATAAAGCTGAGAGTGATTTTAAAAACATTTTTAAACCTACAGGCTATGAATATACAGATTTCCTTCTATTCACCATCAGCCCATTGAGAAAGTCGCCCTCTGGTGACGAAACGCGTCAGGGAATGATATCGCGCTATTACATCACTACGACGTTGCGCATGCGCACGAGGAGTCCGCATCGAGCGCGAGAATACATTGCGGCCATTCAAGTATTGGAGGCGATCTCTGGGACTCTTACAGACGTATTTTACAGGCAAAAAACACCTCTGGCCTCTTGTGAGCAGTTACATTTTCCATGCAGCCCTGAGGGAGCTTCTATCTGCTGATTTCTGCTACAGAGAAACCGGATGGTGGTGATTTATTCACAATTTGCTTGAACTATTTTTACTCCTGTGAGTGCATTTCCTCCCCCCTCTCCCTCCCCTTACTTTTTATTATTAAATGTACAATTTTACGCTATGGGGCATGCGCTCTCTCTTTTCTCCTCTAGGTACCCCTTGGATGTGGTTCATCCATTTTGAGAGCAGCCGGAGACCCCCATACCAGCACTAATTATCTAGCAACTTCATGGACTTTTTTAAAAG
This sequence comes from Ascaphus truei, assembly GCF_040206685.1. Lineage (NCBI taxonomy): Eukaryota > Metazoa > Chordata > Amphibia > Anura > Ascaphidae > Ascaphus > Ascaphus truei. The sequence goes on along the minus strand of NC_134484.1, from coordinate 454,564,814 downwards.
GACTGGTTGGACTTTTTACTTCTCTTTTCACATTTTGCACACATACACATTATATATATTTTTCTATTTTGTGATATTTACTGTGTTGTATGTTTTTATGTTATAATTGATTGTGCATATATTATATATATTTTTTTCACTTACATTTATATGAAACATAGTATAGTTCACTATTAGACTTTAGTCACTATTAGGGTTTATATTAACCAATACCTTGGTGCTACTACTTTTGTTCTTTATATACCGTATTTCCTCGATTCTACGATGCACTTTTTTTCCTATTTTCACATTGCTAAAATAGGTCTGCGTTTTAGAATCGATGTATTAAAAAAAAATCAGCTAGGGGGCGCTGCTGCAGATGCCGGCCGGGATATTCACAATGTGCATGAAAAGCACATGGCTGCGATCACCCCCCCTCACCTTGCCTTCCCATGAGGTGCACAGGGATCGAAATGCCTGCCAGGGCACATCAACATTGCCCTGAATCCCCGTGTGAAATGCAGGAAGTGCAGAGGTAGCTGTGTCTCTCTGTGTGTCTCTGGATGTGTTTCTGTATGTGTTTGTCTCTGTGTGTGTGTATGTGTTTGTCAGAGTATGTGTTTGTCTCTGTGTGTGTGTTTGTTACTGTGTGTGTGTGTGTGTGTGTGTGTGTGTGTGTGTGTGTGTGTGTGTGTGTGTGTGTGTGTGTCTCTGTATGTGTTTGTGTGTGTGCCTCTCTCTCTCTCTGTGTCAATCTCTGACTCTCTCTGTCTGAATGTGTGTGTGTGTGTGTGTGTGTGTGTGTGTGTGTATGTGTCTCTGTGTGTGTGTGTCTCTCCCTGTGTCTGTGTCTGTCTCTGCTATCAAAAGCAAGAGAGGAGATAGTTAGAACATGTTCTTTTAACTTTAAGGAAAGCAATGAGTACAGGAATAAAAAGGTACTTGGTAACATCATAAAAAGGGGCCACTAAATGTAAATAGCTAAAATCCGCCCCACACTGCCCCTGCCATATCTGTCTCTCTCTCTCTCTCTGGTCTGTGTGTTCTCCTCACCCCCCCCCAATCTCTCCCCCCCCCATGCTCTCCCCCCCCCCCCATTTTCTTTCCTTCCCCCCATTTTCTTTCCTCCCCCCATTCTCTTTCCTCCCCCATTCTCTTCCACCCCTTACCTCCCATTCTCTCTCCCCCCATTCTGCCTGTCGCTCCCCATTCTGTGTCTGCCTCTCTCCCCATTAGTTATTGAAGTGTCATGTGACCCTGCTAGTTAAAAAAAATAAACAAAAAAATTCTGCACATTTAATACAGTGAGACTTTTTTCCCCCAATTTTTTTTATTAAATCAAGGGTGCGTCTTAGAATTGATGGCGTCTTACAATCGAGGAAATAGGGTACAGAGGCGACCGGGCTAAACCTAATGCGGCTGCCCCCCGCATTTTAAAAATAGCGCGGGTGGCGCTCGGCAGTCTTCGGCCGAGAACCGGCCAGTTTTCCCGCGCCTCGGGTGCTTTCAAAAGTAAGCGCCATTAGCGCTTATCTATTGAAGCAGCCGCCGCGCTGGAAAATTAATTTTTAAGCGGAGAGCAGACCGGCGGCACTCCCGGCAAACGTTAGATTAAAAGCTGCCGCAGCAGTATATATATATATACTTATATAAAAATTCCACTATACTTACAGTAACCCAGTGGTTTCCAACCTTGTTTTTTTAAGTAACCCTAAATATATTTTGTGAAAGTCTGTGGAACCCCAGCACTAGCATGTTTGAGATCAGACATATTGTACATTCTAGTAATTTATTCTGTATTTGGTACAATTTTAATTCACCTGAAAAACACTGGTGGAAAAATGCTGCATTAACCCAGTTTGCATGTCAATCGGGTTTTTCGTTTACCCGGCCATTGCTTCTCTGTCCCAGGACATTACCAATAAACAGAGAATGCCGGGGAGTATACATCCCTTCTTAACCCACCGACAGAGATGTACTGTACCAAAACGTACAGCACAAAAAGAATGCACAAAACGTACAGCACAAAAAGAATTGGTGTCAATTCATGTTTGCAGCAAATATGAAGGTTTTGATTCTTATTTCAAGCTCACAGTGAAAATAATTCAACCTCTTCTAAAGATTCAACTTAGGAGTCTACTGTATTTACTGAGCCGTAGAGATATGCAGATTTTTCACAGACATTCAAATTTGCGGCGATTGTAGCATTTCCTCACAGACATGGATATTCACGGCTCAGTCTGCACATGCAAGTCAAATGTATAAACATTCTTCCGGGGATGTTATGACATTCGCAGAAAGGGAGATCATAGCAAAAATGACAGGGCTTTTAGGAGCTTCCTGCCCTCGTTTTTTATTTCCCTATCCACTAAATTGTGTTCAAAATATACAAAAAAGTTTGCGGCTCGAATATTAACACATTTGCCCTTCTCTGCTAAGCGGAGCCTACAGAACCTACAGAGAGAAATCAGGTTGATTCCTCTTGACCGACTAGCCAATTTAGCAAGTTAGTCCCATAGTCAATACGACAAGGCTTACAAACCTGCTATATTACAAATGTGCACATACTTTATAATTTGAGGTTTGATTTTGGGGGATTTGCTCCTTTATTAGTACCCGGTTAATCAGTCTCATTTAGGGTCCTTTGGGATGCCTTCGAGAGATTTCTATTGACATGCTTACATTTGCATATTGCATTCATAGTAGTGTTTTTCTAGATGTTTTTACAATTATGTTTTGTCTTTTTCTACATATTTGTCTAATAAATACGTTTTGTGATTTTTGTATACATCATCAAGTACCCCTTTGTGTGGAGATTTATTTTTGCTCCTTTAGCGGGTTGAATGGGTTTTTATTTTGTATGCCAGATATTTAATTTGACCTTACGCCTCTTACAATTATACAGTCAAAAACAGTTTATATAAAAATTCATGACAAAACTTGCATTATTTCAAATAGCATGTCTCTTCATTATAAAGAAACCGAGCCCATCTGAATGTAAATTGCGTAACAATCATTGTATTGTGTGTCTTTATTTATATAGCGCCAAAAGTGTACTCAGCGCTTCACAAAGAATACAGAACAGGGAATTATAATACAATAAGTGCAGCAAAATCAGACAATAGGAAAGGAAATCCCTGCCCCGAAGAGCTTACAATCTGAGGCCTGGGACATAGTGAATTAAATCAGTGCGGAGGCGCGCTGAGGCTCAGGGAAAGCGGTGCTTTCCCTGGCTTTACACAGCGCGCCGTCCGTGGGCGTGTCGGGGGCGGGTCTGGGGGCGGGCCAGTGACGTCACGTAGCTGGTTCGCCCTCATTGGGCGAACCGCTCACGTGACCGGCCCTGCGCTCCAGCGAGCGCCAAATTTGGAATCTTCCTCAGACACACGCTTCCCCAAGCGTGCGGACGCGTGCGCGAGCCCCTGCTAAAGCCGCCCTCATTGCGGCTGCAGAGGCTCTGTGCCGAGTGTGAGCACGGCTCAGCCTTGCTCACACCACTATGTCCCAGGCCTAAGAGATTGGTACAAGCATACCATTTTGTATTCTTTCTTCTTTCCCTGTATGTTGACTTTTCTTAGAAAAAAAGAATGAATAATTGTGCAACAAAAGGCAAAACAGGCTAAAGTTTTTAATGATGTAATGAGAAAAGCTGACATTCTAGTGTGTAATAAAGGTTTTAGTTACAGGTCGAAATATCAGTACTGTTTTTAATTAAAATTCGGAGCAAATATTGAGTTGCTGTCAAATCATCATTTTCATTCTTCTGTGTGCTGTAATATGAATAAAATGCATATCTTTCAGCCTTACTTGCTTTCCTTAGTAAAGTGAAGACTTTCATGTAATGATATCACTAATGGGCTGGGCATTTTTAGCTTTTTATGACAAAAGCCTTTCACTGTAACTAACTTGTAAAAAGTGCCAAACAAAAGCCTTGCATGCAAACTGACATTCAACTGAACAATGCATTAGAAAACACTTAAAAATAAGATGTCAAAGTCCTTATTGAAATGAAATTCCCTCAGCACCTGCCATTCTCTGTTATTCAAAACATTGACACAAAATATATATATATATATAGAGTCCTCCTCCTTACTTCAGGTAAGGGGGAACTGCTGGAATGCCCACCGGAGCTACACGCAGTGTCTGGAAGTGCGCATGCACAGAGATAGGTGTGGCGGCCATTTTGGGTAGCTTCGTACATGCGGCCGTGGGACTACAAGTCCCAGGATCCTCTGGGGGTAGGATATACCACATGGGGCTAGCCAAACCAATGGAGTCGTGCAGGCAGAAGGAAGGGGATATCCTCTGCGCGCGAGTCAGTCAGACAAACGGCGGCTAGACAACAGGTAGTGTCCAGGGAGCAGTGTCTCCTGGACTAGGCCTAGGCTTTGCCCTCTTGGGCCCCAGCTAGGCTCTAAGTCACCCCAGCAGAGTATTGCAGGGAAGACCCCAGATAGTGATTCTTCCCCTTAGTGCCTAGTAGGGCTGTTGCACCGGTGACTGGATGGCCACGCGGTTCCCTGCGTCCTGCGACCAGGCCACAAGATTCATAGACATTTCGGTGAGACCCTCATGCTGGAGCTCACCTCGTGAGCAGGATCAGGACCCTAAGGAGTGAGGGGATTGGTGTCGGAGGCTCCACGGCGTGGGACCTGACTGATCTTTATCCGACAGCTGCACCTGGGTACAGGAGTGCCCATGCACCAACGGTTCACAGGGGTAGCGCTACCTCAAACTTTGGGTGGGTTTCCTCGTGCAGACATCGGGTTTTCAGTGCCCAGGGCACCCTCAGTACTTTGGGGGTAATCACTCATGTTATTATATTGTTGTATTGTACTGTGTGTGTGATTTATGGTTATAGTGTGACAGTAAAGAAATTATATTATATTCAGTTGCATAGTGTTTATTGTGTCCTGTGAGGGGTTATCCCGCAAATGCAGGGATCCCTCACAGGTGGAGGCACTGCACGTAAGGAGAAAGATATCACCCCAAGTTCCCAGCGGCGGAGTATTAGGCCTCCTGTGAGCAAACAGGTATAGCAGCACGCATAGTTTCCCTTAGGCATAGGGAAATGGGGCACATATATAAAAGGCTTAGGTAGGTTTCCGTGCAAAGGCTCAGTTGTTACAGGGTTGCTAAACAACAATCTTAAGCACATCCTTCCCCCCTCTGTGATAAGCTACACACACACAGAGATACACACACACACACACACACACACACACACACACACAGAAACAAGGTATCACCATGCGGACCGCGCCCGCTGAGCCGACAGAGGAGAGCTGGGACAGGAATCCCATGTCTGGTGTCAGTGGGGGCCTGGAAGTTGCATCCAGCTGCTGGGCCTCCTTCCAAGCGCTGGGAGAAAGGCTGTCCAGAAGACCACATGGCACTGGAGGCTCCCCCAAGGTAAGGTGGGCAGGGGGGTTATTATGAGGGAGAGGACTGATGTGGGGTATTGTGAGGAAGTGGTGCTGGTATGGAGCTATTGAGGGAGAGGGGGGTTGGTGTGGGGGAAGGGGCCTGGTGTGGAGGTTACTGTGGGGGAGGGGATCAGGTGTGAGGCTATTGTGGGGAGTGTTTATAGATATCGACACATTGATATTTAATTAATAACCTTTATGATCTGCTAGAACCGTGTATGTTACGCCGGATACAGCTGACAGGGTATGTTTGTTTGATTAATATCTCTGTGGTACATTGTATACTGCAATTTGAAGATGGAGTGGGAATCGGTATGGTGAGGTGCAGGCACGCAATCATATGTATTCTTATAAATCTACAGATTAAGTGTTCCTTTTATCTAATGCTTCACTGGTGGTACCTCTCTCAGTAATTAACCATACTGTCTGTATTCTTCCTTACCATCTCCATTAACATTTTTTTTAACTGGGGGGAAAATTATGCAAATAACGTTTTTGGGACCATTTAAAAATTGCTTTACAAACTATAGTTATTGCAGCTACATGTGCATTGTATTCTGCAATGTGTATTTTTTCTATTAAGAGTTAGGACTGGCATAATGTTAACTTGTGAAGCACATGGTTACCATGGTGCTATTTGCATTGTTGCTTTCACATTATTGGCCCTGCAGTGTATCTTGCATAGGGGACTGAGGTTTAATCTTCATCTACTGTATACAACAGCCGATCTCTCTGAATCTGTTTTTTGACTCTATTGTCCAGGATTAACTTTATCACAGGGAGAAAAAGTGTTACAATTGTAATAGTGACATTTTCGAAGAAGGAAAACCCAATGTCAGTTCCTTGTAACCTTGAAGTACAGTAGTCACTGTTTGGTACAGAGATACTACAGTAGTTATACGGTACATAAACTGCAAGCTTTTAGATCTGTTTAGCATTTTTAAATCTATTTGTCTAGGTTCTCTAAGATTTGTTCAGTACAAATTTGTTCTGTAGGATGGGATTTCCTCATTAGTTTTTTTACCTGCTCGCTGGATGTTTTGAAACAAAATGTTAGTCTTAAAAACTGAGCCCAAAAACCTCAATTAAAATGGCTTGTAACCTATAATTTAGTGATATTAGTAGACTTTAGAGGACTTTATCAGAGAAGATTAAGTTAAGACCTCTCCACTGATAAGAACCTTTGTAGTTTCTGAGTTGTCACGTGAAAAATGTACTGTACAATGTGGGCCTTTTAAAATAAAAATTACAATAATATAAAAAATATATATTGTACAAAACTGATCTGTAATCTACTTGAAAGGATATCACAGTCACATTAAATTGACTTTTTTGGAGGAACTGGATCCTCACCGTATCTCATTCATTGTTGCAAGCTTTTCTTGAGCAATACAGTATTTGTTTGTCTTTGATCGCCCTCCTTTAATCTATCTCATCTCTGCTCTACTAGCTCTTCCAACATTGATTAGCATTTTCTCCCTTACCCCCTTGCACAACTGCCGCAGTTATCTTGTCTAGTAGAATTGCACCTCCTAATTAAATCAACATCTTCCATAGTAGTAGAATAAACACAGTGGGGAAAAAATCAATAGAGAAAGAAAGAAAGAAAGAAGGAACAGAAAAGTAAGTTATATATTATATACACTCTGGTAAAAACACTCATTCCTCCACTTGAAGTGATTTTTTTTCCAACAAACTACTGTTTTCTATACTCAATAAATAGGTATATACTGTATAATGCATCCATATATTGATCTCGTCTACTGTATATTATCTTATTCCATACTTCTCACATATTACATAAATTAAACTATTTCTTTAGTATTATCCTTAAGCAATTAGGGAGCTATTACAAGAGTCTAAAGTTCCCTTTTGCAGGGAAAGTTGAAAATGTTGCTATATCATAATGGGAATATAGTTTAAACCAAGCTTATCCATACTTTCAACTATTCTGTTTGACATCACACTATAATTAATGGACAACAATTGCTGCAACTGAGAGACTAGTCAAACTTCATGATCAGAGCACCTACAATTGTTCCAGTCACCAGTACACGGTCTACGACCTTTGGCCACGGCCAACTGGCTGCGATCGAAATGCCGCCAGCACTCTGCCGCCACTACAACTCATCACCAGGCAGGTTGCCACTGTACCCTTCACCGTACTTCGGCTGCCCGGCACTTCTAGTCGCATGACCACCCTGCCACTCCTAGTCCCATGGCCACTGCTCACGGGACATGGAGCGCCAGGTGGCCACAGTGCGATGAAGTATACAGTGGCAACCGGCCTGGTGATGAGTTGCAGTGTCGGTGTCCAAAGGTCTCATTCCAACCAGTACAGAACCTAAACACATGAAAAAACATGTGAGGTTGTGACATATCTGTGCACATCATTAGATGTATGAATAACTCTCTTTCTACTCATACACACACTGAGTCTATTTAGTGTTATTATTACTATATAATATATTTGCCTGAAGGATGAACTTTGAAAGTAGAAAAAGAGATTGTTATTTATTTTGGAAGAAATGTAACTTGGTGTTGTTCTTATTTTTTTTTAATGGAAATGCATCATTAAATAGTAAAATATTTATTTTATTTTATTTACATAAAAAATTATAACATCAACATATTTTTGGTAAATATAACTTATAGTTCAAGTAAACACACATAATTATGATGCCACTTTATTTCAGTTGATTGTGAATGTCACCATCAATGCTCTGAATAAAAAGTTAAAAACCACTAACGTTCCACTCATCCCACCAATTCCATAACCATACAGTAACCACCTAAAAAGAACCTTACATTTGGCATAGTGACAAACAAAAAAAATCGATTTAAATTTTTTTTTATATTAAATAAATGTTTTAAATTAAACTTGAAAAAAGTGCTTTTAATGCCCTGTGGTATTGTACGGCATCACCATGTGATAATAGTCAGTGAAAAAAGCCCAAACTATCTTGTTAAAATATACCAACAAAAATATATTTTCAACTTCAAATGTACTGATGTATACTTCCTCACTCATGAAATTAGCTACATTGGTAGTGCGCAGAAAAGACATACCTGGCAGAGTATCATTCCAAATGTCAGATTCATATCTTTGGATTTTCTCCAAGCAAGCTTCTTCCTCCTTTTTAATAATACAGTATGGGTGCATTGCTGCAGTCTGAAAATAAACAAATGCTCAACATGAGGTCACATACTGGATGGATACATTATGTTTATGTCACAGCATTTTTATTTGGTTGTACAGATGTTGTGGTAATGTATTGTGTGATATTCTGCATTCATTTTGCCATTTAATTTGATAGAAACTCTGTGATCTTCTGTGTTACGATGGGATATGGTATGGTATATAGGTGACTGGGTGAACCATGTAGTAGTACAGTACACTAAATCATTTAGTAAAAACATTTTTTTATATTTGAAGTCAAACACAGGATATTTTTATATCAGAATGGAACCTGAAAGACAAATTAATTCAGATGCACATCGTATTACTCTTTCTAAAATGATAAAGTATATGCATTTATCTTGCTTACCTATGTAGTGCCCTGTATAATATATACATAACCAAAGATCTCCTAAAGATCACAAATTTCCCATTTACTTCAATAGAGAGAAAGGGTCCACAACTCTCATTAAATGATATCCAATTTATCCATTTCAGGAACAGCTTAACCAATAGGAACCCAGCTCACTGAGTGGTTCACGGTGTGTCTGGAGTATGTTACCCATTGTATAAAGATCAAAAGAGAATGTGGTTGTCTCTCTATCTCTCTATCCCTGCTGCATATAAGGACTTAGCACATCAGGAGTCCAATGTACAGTACCAGTGTACAGTACCAGTGTACCAGAGCAGTGAGCATTAATCATAGGATAAATCACCAAAGCTTCCACAGGTTTATTAGTATTAATGAGTATTATTATTATTATCTTTTATTTGTATGGCACCAACATATTCCACAGTGCAGTATAATGTGGAAGGAAGAACAATAACATTGAATAACAAAAACTGCAGCCAATGATATGGCACCCTATTATGTAGTAAGCCATTAAATGGTGTGATCTGGCATGCAAAACACAATTTAGTAACTGCTATTGTATTGAATTTCAAATCACGTAACCACGTTAAAACCCACACTAGCGGAAATGTTTATCATACAATAATGGGCGCAATAATGTTTGCAACATCTGCACATACTACATAAAGTTAGACAAACTGAGACAATAGAAAGATGGTTCTGCTCTAAAGAGATTATAATAGAAAATAGTATGAAGTGGAGACACAAGGAACAGTGTATGGGTGTATGTGTGTGTTGGTGGGAGAGGATCTTTCAAATGCATGTATATTAGCCGAGAGTCTGATTGTGCGTGGGAGTGAACTCCAGAGTTGGGGTGCAGCATATCAGAAGTCTTGAAAGTTTGAGTGAGGAGAAGTAATAAGAGAGCTGGAGGGATGTGTAGATCATGAGCTGAGCTTTGATTGCATATTGAGAGTTCTTTGAAATTAGGTCAGAGGAATTGTGTTTGTGTGCGTCTTGAATTTGAGTCGGCGGAATATGAGTGATTAAACTAAGCTGGTACAGTATGAAAAATTATTTATGAAAAGACTGAAGTTTGTGGTCGGGATATTTTTCAAATACAGTACATTGACATGGTTTATACTGTACCTTTGAATTTAACTCTACAACACTTAGACATGAAGAGCCTTGAATTGTGTTTGTGTGCGTCTTGAATTTGAGTCGGCGGGATATGAGTGATTAAACTAAGCTGGTACAGTATGAAAAATTATTTATGAAAAGACTGAAGTTTGTGGTCGGGATATTTTTCACATACAGTACATTGACATGGTTTATACTGTACCTTTGAATTTAACTCTACAACACTTAGACATGAAGAGCCTTACACATACATTATTGTATATTAGTGTATTCAGGGAACCCAAGACTTATAACATTTAATATCTCTTTGCATGATTACACTAAGCTGGTATGAGCATTTCTAATGCATAGTCTAATGTTTATTGCATTTAATGCAAATATTAATGTACATTTTGAGGTATTTTGGTAGTATAATTATGCTAGAGGGTAATTTGGTCTTATCAACGATTTGCACCTTTTACATATATGAACAGCATTGTCAATTTGGGGCCTTTATTGGCCAAAAATATTAATCATTTATAATATTATAATAGTATTAATTTCAGTGAATGGATTCGCTTTTTTCATATATTTATGACATCATATCTCAGTCACCATCTCTCCCTAGATAAGAGGATACAACCATACCATTACATATATTCTATGAAGCAGTGTACTGTAGCACCTGTCTACCACACTGGATGAGAAAAGAGAACCACACACTGTCATCTATTGTAATAGAAGCACTTCTCTCAAAGTGCCAAGTACAACAGGGAGAGAAACTACTCCCCCCTTCTCCCTCATAGAAGTTGCCTCCAAGGAGTCATGACAGGATTACTGGACATTCGTAATTTTACTTTCATTCACAAATTTTATATTTTTATACAGTAGGCCATTCTTTCAAGTTTGGTTAAACAAAACTTGCAAAAATTATGCAATGTTCACCATCCACACACCTCCACCATCCACACACACACACACAAAAACAATGTGCTTTATTTTACTGATTTGCTTCTAGATATTGTATTATGTCTTTATTTATATGGCGCCATTAATGTACATAGCGCTTCACGGCAGTAATACACGTGACAATCATATAAATAGCAAATAATATAACTGTAGCCATGTGTAAAATTGGTGTACATATCTCTTTCTCATGCTGGCAGTAAACCTGGTAAGTATGCAGGATTGCCAGTAGTCATCATGGAGGTTTGCCCTCACACCCTGGTGAGGTGTCATATGTCCCATAGGAAGTGACAACATGCTGTGTGTCCACGGTTAGTGACATCAGAGATGTGCCTGTTCCTAGGTGATATAAGACACAGCACTGTCTAAAGTTAGTTCAGTTGAGTTGGTGTTGTGACTCTGTTCAGGAGAGTCATGTGGAGGTCTGCAAAAATGTTGCAGAGGCTGATGCAAGAGCTGTGAATGTGTGCAGCTCTGAGCAGAGAGACAGAGAGAAGCTGGTGAATCTTCCTTAGGGGAGAGGTGGAAGCAACTCCATTAGAAAAGGAGGAACCTTTCAAAGGGAAGCACTAATGACTATGAGTGGCTAAGCTGATAGCTGTGAGGGGCAGCTGGCCCACATCACTATGCCAATAAAGATGACCTTTTTCAAGTATACCCTCGTGTGTAAGTGTGGAGTGATTACGCTGGGGGCTGCACCACAGAGGAGTTCCTCACCAGGACCATCCACAAGTGGTGCACCACCAGACATCACACTGTAATGGGGACTGGTTAGACCACAGGGGCCAATATGAGATTGGGTGGGTCAGGCCAGTCCAGAAAACCCGTTACATAACTAACACATAAAGGGGAGAAGTTCTTCAGCTATAGCAGTAACATTTTGGAAAGGCTCCAAAGAGCTTACAGTCTAGAACATCCAAATAAAGTATACAAAAAATGGGTCAGACAGCACATCTATCTTCAGTGATTTAAACTTGTAAAATGTATTGAAAGGTGCACAGGACTATGGGACCCCGCTAGAGTTCCAGACACAATGATTTGAATATATTTTGAGACCCAGCCCTAAAAAAATAAAAGAATGCAAGTATTTAAATTCATCATACCGTTCATTGTTGCTTGAAGCATAATTCAAAAGAATATCTCTTTCCAAACAATAGGTACAATAGATGGTTTATGGACATTTGGAGATTTTTTACTCTTCAACCAAGAAGAGTGCTCAATCTGTGCTGTTTTTTTTGCTGTGTATTTCATATATGATTGTATCTACTTCTCTGAAGCCATTTTTAACGACAGTCAGAATTTTGTGCCTTGCATAATATGCAGCATTATACAGTACTCCAGTTCTATTGTGCTGTGCCTTTTCTATTAATACATTGCTGAAATATAACTTTTTTTTTTAGAGTCATTCTGTTTGTGGCTGTTGTTTGTAAAGAGATATTCTTTTGAACTAGGCTTCAATCATCAATACATGATATAATGAATTTAAATATTTGCCTTCTTGGATTTTTTTGAGTGCCGGGACTCAAAATATATTCTTCCAATATATTCACAGATGTTATTTTAACATATTAACTTTCACAAATAGCCTTATTTCCTGACAAGTGTAGATTCTGATGTCTTAAAAAAGAGGGAGGGTGTTACAGACAAATTATTTGAAAGGCAATTACTTGCAGTTATAAAAAGAATAGGCATTTATAAAAAGAATTACAAATAGTAAACAAGGCTTGGATAATTCCTCCTATTATTAAAGATTAATTTAGGGAATTCCAGTTAAGATAATATGATGGCATTTTATCTTCCCCTGTTCTTACAGAATAAGTCACAAATACTATACAGTAAATATAAAGTTTCTGAATATGTTAAGGATAAAAATGCATGCTATTCCAGCAAAAGTAGCAAAAAACGTAACGGGAAGAGCATCATAATTTAATCTGCTGTACCATGTTACTACTATTAACACAAGTGGAAATACAATAACAATATGTGGAAAGAAAATTGACCATGAGCATATCCTCTAGACATAGGGTGGCCAACCTGTGGCCTGCAGGCCCTAATGGTATTTGGAATGACCTGCGTCCATCACCCATCCCTCATCCCCCATCACCAATGTACTATCCCCTCCCCCCTCCCCTGCTGGTGCAACCGGTCTGCGTCGGAAGTTGGGCCCAACTTCCACATCCATCAGTGGGACACCAGCTGACCTCTACCAGGGTATCGGAGGCCTCCCCGCCGCCCCAAAGTAAAATTACTGGTGGGAGGGGTATTGAGTGAAAGAGGGGGGAATTGAGTGAGGTTTTGAGTGAGACAGGTGGAGTGGAAACTGAGTGAGAAAAGAGGAGAGGAGGGAAATTGAGTGGGAGGCGATTGAGTGTGAGGAAGGCAGGGAAATGAGTGAGAGGGGAAGAGGGGAGGCAATAGGACTATGGCCTATCAAAAAAATGATGCCCATTTATTGACACCCCTGAAAGAAACAGTGACCACCCCATCTCTAGAAGTTATAAGAGGGTTATAAAGATTTTTTTTCATTGAGTCAATCTAAATACAAATTTAAGAAGAATACATAGGTTAGATAAATAATGACAAAATGTTTAAAATATTTTTTTAATTCTCTTACATAGCACTGACAATGTAGCCAGAGTTATAAATACTGTAGAATTTTGCAGACACACTAAGTCTCTGCTCTGTAAAAAGCCCAATGTAATTATGTGACTTTTCCAATGTCACAAAGAAAGCTGACGCTGGGATGAGAACCAGGTTCGTCCATTTGAAAAGCAATGTTCTTACCATTGACCTAAAGATGTAACAAACATTATTTCTCAACATACAGATTTAGCGTCCGTTATCCGAGCATTTCACGATTTGTATTCCTGCTGCATGATTTATTCAAACTTTCCCGCATTAAAAAGTGTTTTTACTAGTGTTGGCGCTGGCACATTGCTGGATTGGGATAGGTTTGACTGGTGTGATTGGCGGCATTCACAGCAGCATTCACGGAAGAATAACGAGTGAATGCCGCCTGGAATACAGCAGAGTTCAAGAAAACGGCTCTGTGAAAAATGTTCGGATAAAGGCCGCTGCATCTGTAATTAACTGCACGGTAGCAGTACAACATGCCAGCAGATCCAAAAACGTGTGCTACTACTGGATACATCTCTACTCCTTCAGCCTGCTTGATTTCAAGATTCAGCTCATAACAAATACAAATATACTGCAGCCCATATTACTGACAATGCAAAAATATGTGGTGAATCAATTTTAACATGTGCCAGAAAACACTAAATTAGTGGGCTGTGTGGTGGAACGTGTCTTATGGCATAGCACTGCTTAGTAAATATGGTCCTCAATATCTGTGAAGCTGTATTTTTCATCATATACCAATCTGTAAATGAGTAAATAAAAAAAAAACATTATTCACCAAACTAAGTACAGTATGTACCTGCTATACAATTGTGTGTCCCAAACTGGGTCAGTCAGGAATGAAAAAGAGGCAGCCACAGCAGTTGAGACACAGTGGAGATATATAGTAGGACTCAAGGAGTAGCTCAGTGGTCACTGCCTTTTGAAATCCCAGTGACAGCTCACTTTGTGACCTTGGATAGGTAACTCAATCTCCCTGTGCTCCAGGGACCATGTTGCACACACTGTCAGCACTATATAAGAGATCAAATATTAATATTATAGTCCCACTCAGAAAAACTGTGTTAGCCTTACTTAAAAAAGAGGTCCTAGTCAACTAGAGGCTGAGAACATTATGGCTCTATATGATCATCTATAACCAGACGTCAAGCAAATAACAAGCAGGTATTACAGAATAATTTTCTCTACTTAAACTGCTTTCATTGCTACTGTATCTGTCCTCTGGGTCTTTCCAGCCGCCTGTGACAATGGGGGAGGGAATGTTGCAGTATTCATTTTGTAGCTGTCTTTCCAAAGTACTACTAATCCTGCAATAACATACTAGGGACTATATACTTTCATTGTGAGAGGACAACATAACAAAGCTCTGTGAGTATTTATAAAAAAAAAGCAAGACCACTCTGTGATTAATGCAGTGAAGAGGTAGAATTTGTTCACAATCACAAACATTTTCCAATGTGTGTGTGGTTTGTGATGATAAAAAATATGTAAGCTATTTCTGCTATTAATATCTGTTGTTTTGTTGTTTGCTCTGTTTTCTCTGCATTCTCCCAGATTTGTGGTAAAAGTGGTCTGGGAGACTTCAAAAGTGTTTAATTAGTACTGTATGTTTCATCCAAATCCAGATTTTGGTCTATGGAGTACAACATCTTCGCAAACTACGAATAGGAAATACAAATAGCCTCACTCAGGAAAGGTGTTATATCAAATATTTTTTGCCTTATGTATAGTTAATATGTATTAATCATCTATTATACTGGTCCATTTGAGGTGTTTATGCAGTGTCTAATAGGTTTATATGAAGTTATATTTAATTAATTGATGTATGGTGAATTTTTATTTCATTATACATGTATTGTTTATGTTTTTTTATATTTTCTGTATATATATTATTGACAATTGGTATTTGTATAAATGAGTCTAAATGTTATTATATGCATTCCTATGTTATTTTAGTGTTTCCTTACCTGATAGTCCTATTTAATTGATGACGTGTGGACTATTTGTTTATGGATTTCTTAGTTGCATAGTTTATATTCTTGAACATATTTTTATTTATTTAGTGTGTTCCTAATTTTCCTTATGTCCAGCCTTCTGTGGTCCTATCTTAGTTGTTATTTCCTATTTCTTCCTGTTTTGCCTCTTATTATTATTAATTAGTATTGTTGAGCCAGTAATTAATATTTTACAATATTTCCTTATGGGGCCCTTAGTCTTCGTTTGTAATTAATAGGTTAATCCACTTGCTTTTGTCTTTCACGGGTTGCTTAGCAACCAATCGGCTTTAAATACCAGGAACTTTGTCCATTCAGTATCAGCCCTTTGAAAAAGTCGCCTTCTGGTGACGAAACACGTCAGGGAATCCTATTTGCGCAATTACGTCATCACGACGCTGCGTATGCGCACGAGGCAGCTTTGGAGCTCACGATTGATCCGGCAGCCATTGAAAGTGAAGGAGGCGTTTTTTTTATATACATGGACTGAATTCTCTCGGCGAATTACACCACGGTCCTCCTGTATCATCTCCATACAGCCCTGAGGGAGCCAAGAACTGTGGACGTTTACAGTACAGAACCGGATGGTGGTGAATTATTCACACAATGTTTTAATTGATTTTACTCCTGTGAGTGTTATTCTCCCCCCTGCCCCCTCTTTCCCTTCCCTTTTTATTATTAAATCAACAGTATTATGCTATGGGGCGTGTGCTCTCTCTTCGTTTTCTTTTTTAGGTAATTTTGGATGTGGTTCATCCTTATTGAGAGCAGCCGAAGACCCCCCACACCAGCATTAATTATCCACATGTTCATGGACTGATTTAAGAAGGACTGGTTGGACTCGTTTCCTTTATGTTTTTTGCACTTTTCACATATTTTATGTATATGTTGTGACGTTTTGTGTGATACATTTGTATTTAATAACTTACTGTATATGTTGTTTATAAGTAATTACACTTTACACTTTTATATTTAAGTTCACTATATTCTATTAACACTTTAGTCACTATTTTAGTTTATTACTATTAATACTGTGGCGCTACAATTTTTGTTTTTTTATGTATTATTATTAATACATTAATAATAATATGGGTTACAAAACAATAGAAAAATAGCAAATGTTCTAAATACTGCAAGATTCTATAGAAAACAATGATAATATGATCTCCTTAATGCACACAGTACTGTATTTTTTTGTGTCCAATATTCTATTACAGTATTGGAGGCACATTGGGTCAAAATGTGTCACAGGCTTTACAGTTGTGACTTGATTTGAACTGCTTTTAAGCCATATCATTTAATATTGCATACATTGTTTAAAATTACAGTTATTTTTCAGGCACTTAGATGCTGTCTCTTTTTTTAAGGCGATTTAGTCAAATTGTATTACATTGTGACAAGGGAAAATCATATACTGTACATGTGCAAAATATGTAATTGATTTATTCTGATGTACTGTGCTTAAAGAGGCAATCCAAGCTGCAGTTTTTGTTTGTTTTAATATATGCAGCCTTTGATTACCTTTATTGAAAACGAATTACCTACGTTGACAGTCGAATCGTTCTTGTGTAATTGATCAGCAAAGTTCTTCACTAAATGTTTCTATTAAGCCTTCAGCCAGTGTAACTCAGAAGCTACAATGTATATTTATATTACTAAGGTAACATTATCTATAGTTATAATTTGCAGCTCGAACTGATGGAAACATTGGCAACAAATGATCACAAAAAGGAAAGGGTTGCAAAGATCTTGCACTTCTGGAGAAGTGTGTTAAGACCTGCTTTAGAAATCAAACGAGGATCAGTATATTGTAACTCATTAAAAATGGTATTGCCTTGAATAAAAAATAATAATTGTAAGTACAGTATTATCTAAAAGACAAAGAGGGACAGCGCGGGCTCCATAGTGTAAATATTTAAGGCTTTATTAATCACAAGTTAAAATCAGTTCACTCACAGCATTGAGGTAGGACATGCGCATTGAACAAGAACACCAGTCATCCTTGGTATCTCCGTCAGTCAGGAACTGAAGTCTTGTGGCTGCATAAGTGTAAGTTTCTTCCTACAGCTGGGCACCTTCATGATGTGCGTCCACTCAACGGCCCCCCAGCTGAAGCGGCACACGATTACTTGGTTCCGCAGCACAAAAGTTCCCATCCGATTCAACAGAAGCTCAGTGAGCTGGATGCTTAGTGTTGCCAATAGTATTATCTAATATTAAAGAACTGATTTATTAAAAAAAAAAAAAAAAATGTAGGCTATTGCATGGCATGGCGTCTTTAAAAGATATCTTATTACAGTGATGGGGTAGTGTTTAAAACTCAATTTCATTATATTATCAAATAACAGTAAATACTGTATCATTATCAACAGTTTGACTTGTTTTACTAACTCCTACTGTATATGAATAAAGAGATAGACAATCAATAATGACAAGCTCATTATCTTATTTATTTAGTACTAGTTTATTTTAATTATTTGACCACTCCAGTTTTGAACCATTTGCCAAAAACTTAAATTAGCATTCGCTGCATTTTTACTTTGGAAAGGTACAAATACTAAAAAAGAAAGACCTCTTAAAAAATTACACATTTGGTCCCAATGCCAATTGCTAATAGACATAAAATGCAGCTAATAACGCAGGTCTTATCAGATGACAAAACATAATGTGATGTTTAGTTGGTGCATAACCCATTGAACAAATAAACGGAGGTCAAATGTTGAAGTGACTTTTCTCTATCTTTTTGTCGTCTCTTTGCTGACGTTTGTAACCCTTCAGGGATGTTTATTCCATGTTATTATAAATGTACAGTATAGAGGATATTTGTTACATAATGTTAATTAAAATGGCACTGCTTCAAAAGCTACATTTTAAATGGTGGCAGATGGCTTATACTCTACAGTCTTTAATATCTAACAGTTTCCTTTTTCCCAGCTCTGCTGTTAGAATGGAACATAATTAGCCTCTGTTCACAAAATTACAGAGCTTGCATATCCGTATCTAGACTCTCATTTATTTTAAAGACATAGCTATTAGTTATCATTATTAGTATAGCTGGGGAGAAAAAACAACGTACCTAACCTCAGATTCATTTAGAATTGCATCAAACGTACCTGCCAATCATTCTACTGATCTGCTTTGGATGGATCCAATTTAATATAAATATAATGTTTAAAAGATTATTTTTGTACACATATTTGCACAAAATTTCATTTTAAAGTATTTCTGTGAATCGTTTATGTTTCTGGGCAAATCCGAGAGTGTGAAAATCAGAACCTAATACAGCCTTACTTTTAAAATACCAAATACAAAAGCATAATTTTTAGAACCAAAACCCAATCCCAAACATTATTTAGAACCTCAAAACAAAACCAGAACACCAGACAGTGTCCATCTCTACTGTAAGTGTTTCTCACCATTACTTTTTTAGACAAATATTTTATGTGAACAATATTTAGAACTAAAACAAAAGTATGAATGAAAGTGCCCACCCTTTGCAAAATACTTCTTAGTAAAAAGCAGTATATTGTTTTCTGCTCCTGGCATTTCTGATATAATTGTATTTGTTTTGCTTATTCACCACCAGCCAAGTCACCACCTACAGTACAGTGTAATTTACAAAGAGATAGAACCTGGTGCATGCTTATACAATACAGGTATAAGAGCACTAATCATTGGACATGCAGTAAACATTAGGCTAAAGAAAGCTCGGCACCAAAGAGCTTATAATAAATAATCTTTATGTGCCAAAGACTGAGGTGGGCTCCTTATAAACTGGTTAGGTGCTGATAAACTGGTTATGGCTCTGAGTGTAAAACTAAGATTGTACAAGATAGAAAAAGGCATTTATTTGTATATTAGTGTTATGATATAAACAATGTTTCTGTCACAAACTTTTTTATGGCCATTCAGTACCTATCCTGGTATGATATCCTTGCTCCTCATCTAAATACTACCCACGAAGAGAACCACAATAATGAATTTCTTCTTACATTAGTTGGAACTATTGTAGGTTAAAAATAATGTTTGAGGTACAGGGGGGTGGGAGGTAAAGTGAGTTATAACTAAGATTGCATTAGGATAAATGAACACAGACTTAATTTCCTCAGAAGCCTCTGTTTCGTGTACAACTGTCTTTTAAATTAGATTGCATTTGCAGAGACTTGCTATGGGGTGGGATTTATGAAGGTGAACAGCAGTGACAAAAACAGCATGAGAACCAAAATAATAATGAGATTAAACCAGGCTTTTTAGAAGGCTAAAAATGTATTTTCGAATTCGTGGTCCCAGTTATATTTATTGTGATAGAGAGTGATGGAGAGAAATGCATGCGGCCTGCAGTGCAGCTCACTGTTGTTTCCTTCATTTCAAAGAATCCTGCAGAGTGCGGCTCGGTTTGAGAGGAATGTTATATGTGTACTGTAATATGTGTTGTCTTTCGGTGCACTGCCATCTGTTTATAACAGAAAGAGAATTCGGTGCACCACAAGTCCTTTCCCAGTAATGATGAGAATTTATCATTAAACTGATTACCGTGCTACTTGCTCAAACAGAGGGGTGGCCAACTCCAGTCCTCAAGGGCCACCAGCAGGTCAGGTTTTCAGGATATCCCTGCTTCAACACAGGTGGCTCAATCAGTCGCTCAATATATCTACCCATTGCTGATAAAGGCTTTCACGATTATTATTATTATTTTGATGCTTACTTTTACGTGTTGCTTCCTGAGCTGATTCAATCTTTGTGTCTTGAGCTCCTTTTGTTAAAAAAAACTACATTCTTTTGATTGCTTGATAACTTGAAGTAATCGTTTTCTGTATGACTTTATCAGTCTCTCACATCGTTGTGGAGGAATTTTGGCACACTCTTCTTTACAACGTTGCTTCAGTTCATTGAGGTTTGTGAGCATTTGTTTATGCACAGCTCTCTTAAGGTCCTGCCACAGCATTTCAATTGGGTTGAGGTCTAGACTTTGACTGGGCCATTGCAACACCTTGATTCTTTTATTTTTCAGCCATTCTGTTGTAAAATTGCTGGTGTGCTTGGGATCATTGTCCTGTTGCATGACCCAATTTTGGCAAAGCTTTAGCTGTCAGACAGATGGCCTAACATTTGACTCTAGAATACTGTACTTTGGTATACAGAGGAGTTCATGGTCGACTCAATGACTGCAAGGTTCGCAGGTTCTGTGGCTGCTAAACAAGCCCAAATCATCACACTCCACCACCGTGCTTGACAGTTGGTATGAGGTGTTTGTGCTGATATGCTGTGTTTGGTTTTCGCCAAACGTGGTGCTGTGCATTATGGCCAAACATCTCCACTTTGGTCTCATCTGTCCAAAGGACATTGTTCCAGAAGTCTTGTAATTTGTTCAGATGCAACTTTGCAAACCTAAGCCATGCTGCCATGTTCTTTTTAGAGAGAAGAGGCTTTCTCCTGGCAACCCTTCCAAACAAACCATACTTGTTCAGTCTTTTTCTAATTGTACTGTCATGAACTTTAACATTTAACATGCTAACTGAGGCCTGTAGAGTCTGAGATGTAACTCTTGGTTTTTTTTGCAATTTCTCTGAGCATTGCACGGTCTGACCTTGGGGTGAATTTGCTGGGACGTCCACTCCTGGGAAGATTGACAACTGTCTTGAATGTTTTCCACTTTTGAACTTCTCACTGTAGAATGATGGACTTTAAATTGTTTGGAAATGGCCTTATAACCCTTTCCAGATTGATGGGCAGCAACACTTGTTTCTCTAAGATCATTGCTGATGTCTCCTCCTTGGCATTGTGTTAACACACACCTGAATGCTCCAGACCAGCAAACTGCTAAACCTTCGGCTTTTATAAATGTGGTCACACTTGCTGATGATCAATTAATCAAGGGCACTGGATTAGCAGCACCTGTCTGCCACTTAGCATCTTAATTCCTTTGGAAGCAGTAATGGTGTACTTAATTTTTCACACATAGCTTCTCTATTTTGGCTTTATTTTTGTTAAATAAATCATGACAGTGTAATATGTCATGCGTTGTTGTTCATCTGAGGTTGTATTTACCTAATTTTAAGACCTGCTAAGGAACAAATGATTATTATGTCCTGATATATAAAACCATAGAATTCAGAGAGGGTGTAACCGGGATTGCATTATAACCGGGATCGTGAAATGGCCGTCGTGATCAGTTAGGACTTACTTGGCATCTGCAGCTCTCTCCTCTCCCTGCTTCATCAGGCTGCCATATCATGCAGGAATTGAACCCATGACCCTTAATATGCTAGTAACAATTCTCTAGCTGCTACACCACAGGGTTGGTGTGATGGGATTTTGTGTGTTTATTAACCAAATAGAGGTAAATGAGAATTGTATTAGGAAGTGTTAAGATCTGCACACTGGTCATGACTTGATGTGACTTGCTGGCTTAGAACGCTTTGGCCAAAGGGTTTAACTAAATGACCATTTTTCAAGATTATATATAAGTATTTCACTGTGTATTTTTGTCACATTGGATGTAGCATTGGACTTTTCTATCTTTTGTTATATACATTTGGCCACACTAAGTAGCACTCCTTTTGACACATATATATGTATATACAATATATCCAATGGAAATATTACTGTATACTCATTTGCATGTCTTAGACAGGTCTGTAACCCTGCCTTTCACCATTATCACCCAGCACACAGTGCTTCAACTGTAGCAAGGGATTCTGGGAAATGACATGCAAATGAGCACACAGTGCCACCTTTTCCTTCAAAACCATATCACATGGTCCCATGTAAGTTTATGTTTGCTGCATTTCACAGCTTTGAGCACAGCCTGTGTTAAGATGCATAGCCAGTAAACACACTCACAGACAGCCGTTTTGACCTTAATGGGTTTCATCAGTTTGGGGTTGATTATACTGGCTTTGAAAAATGAAGCTTAGGATAGGTTTCACCACACTTAGTTAAGTTATGGTGGGTACAAAAGGTGACAAAAACTCTCCACAATAAAGCATATCGCAAATGGAAATATTACTGTATGCTCACTTGCATGTCTTAGACAGGTCTGCAACCCTGCCTTTCACCATTATCACCCAGCACACAGTGCTTCCACTGCAGCATATAGTTGTGGGTTTTAGGGTTTCTTGATATTGCTGGGATTTTGTGTGTTTTTTAACCTTAATTTTCAGCTATTATCAGTTGTTTGGAGGTTAGTGGCACCTCTCCCCAGGGTTTAAGCTCGCCCCTCCCCACTTAGTAAGTTAGCAGGTCTTTATCATGTTCCTGTGTTTGGACAGACCCAATGTGGTCTTTCTCCCTCCAAATAAAGGTAAATGAGAATTTTATCAGGCAGTGTTAGGACCTGCTAACTGGTCATGCCATGGTGTGGCTTGCAGGCTTATAACACTTTGGCAAAAGGGTTTAACTAAATGACCCCTTTTCAAGAGAATCTATAAGTATTTCACTGTGTATTTTTGCCACATTGGATGTAGTTGGGTTTTTCTGTTTTTTGATGCCTACAATACTTTTAGGTCAGATAAACGAATAACAGAACCAGAATACAGTATTTACTGTACATCTACTGTGTAAACACTATATAATGCTTGGAATGAAAGCGAATGGCCATGAAAAAGCTATATGAGATATGTGAATTTGCTTTTCAGTGTATTTCAGTCTTAGGGCCTCATTCAGAGAGGGCTGATAAAAATTATCGCCAGGGCATTTAAAATGCCGTTTTTTGGGTGTTGCTATCACGGTATTCAGAAAGGCTCGATTACCTGTGATAGAAAAATTCCCAAAATGGGCGAGTTGCTGCCAGCTAGAGCATCGAGCCTCTGAAAAGGCCTAAACCGGCGATTCATTTCTGCTGCAGAGAGAGCAGCTTTGAGAGAGATGTGGTTCAGCTCCGGAGATCCCCTGCAAATCTACACTATGAAATAAATGTATATTAATAAATATTGTAATAGACATCAATAAACGCCCCCCCCCCTCCTCCCAAACCCATACAGTACAGTAATGGGCAAAATAACTATTATCCTGATATGGATAATAGATTATTTGCCCATTATTAAACACTGCATTAGCATACAAAAATAAAGTAAATAAATACAGTTATACTTACCACAACAGCAGGTCCCTCTGTCCTCCGTAGCAAGAAAGCATATACAGTATACAGTACATAATAAAGACATTCTAATGGCCCCTAACCCCTTAATCACCTTAGCGGTTACTAACCGCTATAGTCATTAAAGGGTTAACCCACCCTGACCCGATACAAACCCGGGAGGCCTAAGCACCCACCCCTGACTGATTATACCCACCCAATACCCATTGAGTAGTATAGTGGTACATCATACCCATATAATAATAATATGGGCATGATAAGCCTCTATAGCACTCAATGGGCATCCTAATTACAATACATTAATACACAAGACACACAATAATAAAACATAACTAAACTCCAAAAAAACACATTTCACTAAATAAAAACAGTAGCCAGCTAATCCAATCAATACAAGCAATAACAACATCAACAATGAATTAATTAAACCATTAACCAATCAAACCAATTAATTCCTAAACCATCTCAAAATGAATAGTAACACTAACCAATCAAAACAATTAATTACTACAACATTAAAGAAGGTAAACATTAAAATACAAAGAAAGAAATTGTAACAATATCTGAAATAACCATAAAACGCATTAGCTAACATAATACAACATTAACTACAAACGAACACCAATCACAAACATTTTATTACCATTAAGCATCAAAAAACAAACAATCCCATCCACATAATAAACTGAAATGGAAAAAAGCAACAGCAATACCAAGCCAGAAATGCCCCCAAATATTGTCATAATAATGTATTAATCTGTACCCTAAAGTGGTACAGATTAATATATTATCAGTCAATGTGCCTTCCCCCAAAAAAATCAAAAAACACATCCAATGAATAAACCTGTAAAACGAGACATTTACAAACATTCAATATATTACTTACCATTAGAAGCGGTGGCCCTCCGACTCCCGGGGTAACAGGAAGCTCACGTACCTTGAAGCCCTCCAACAGCATCCGATGCCATCGGCCATGAAGATCCGGATCAGGTACCACAATCTTCTTTTTTCTTTCTTTAATCCCCTTCTTCTATCTTCATCTGTCACCATTTCTTGATCTTCTTAATCTTCTATCTGGCTTGCTATTGCTGTTGCTTTTTTCCATTTCAGTTTATTATGTGGATGTGATTGTTTGTTTTTTCATGCTTAATGGTAATAAAATGTTTGCGATTGGTGTTCGTTTGTAGTTAATGTTGTATTATGTTAGCTAATGCGTTTTATGGTTATTTCAGATATTGTTAGAATTTCTTTCTTTCTATTTTACTGTTTAAATGCATTAATGTTGTAGTAATTAATTGTTCTGATTGGTTAGTGTTACTATTCATTTTGAGTTGGTTTAGGAATTAATTGGTTTGATTGGTTAATGTTGAATTAATTCATTGTTGATGTTGTTATTGCTTGAATTGATTGGATTAGCTGGCTAATGTTTTTATTTAGTGAAGTGTGGTTTTTTGGAGTTTAGTTACATTTTATTATTGTGTGTCTTGTGTATTAATGTATTGTAATTAGGGTTCCCATTGAGTGCTACAGAGGCTTATCATGCCCATATTATTATTACAGGCCCGACACAGTTTATTCTAACATTTGCCCGTTTTGTGCCCCTTATGAACGGGGCTTATTCCGGCTGGCGCCAAAACGGAGCCGCGAGCGAGCCGCATCTTGCCGCATCTTCCCCTTCCCGCGCGTTTAATTAAAATGCCCCCTTCCCCTCCCCTTCCCCGAACCCCTGGCTGCTCCCCCTGGCTTGCACAAAGCTGCGCGCAGCATCCTCCTTACCCCTGCTGCCTCTGCAGCCTTCGGGGATGCCGGGGAACCCTGGGCCGTGTGACCGGCGCCAGAGTGACGCGCTGCACGCGCCAGGGAAATCCCCAAATGAGCCGCCGGCTTGCCATCGGCTCCCCCACACCGCGGCTACGGCCGTGTTCGAATAAACAGTGTCGCCACTGTATATGGGTATGATGTAGCACTATACTACTCAATGGGTACAGGGTGGGTATAGTCAGTCCGGGGTGGGTGCTTAGGGTTCATGGATGGGTGAAGGGGGTATTAGCCCTAAGGATGGGTGTCTAGACCTTGCGGGTGGGTAGCAGTTGGGTTAACCCCTTTATTACCTTAGCGATATTAACAGCTAAGGTAATGAAGGGGTTAAGTCCCCCGCAACCCCCCCGCAAGGCCTAAACAGCCACTAAGGGCCAAATTCCCCCTTCACCCACCCTCACTAGCCACAGTAAGCCTGGCATGGGTGTTTAACCCCTTCATTGCCTTAGCGGTTAGCCGCTAAGGTAATGAAGTTGCTGTAAATGCATTTTTCCTGCATCAGATGCATGACGGGGGGGGGTTCCGGAGCTGCTATTAATGGCTATCAGCTTGGGAGACCCTCGGCATCAATCCGTGGCAGGAAACGGGCCTGATTTTTTCTAAGTCCCGACACATCGCAGCTCATCGAGGCATCTCCCCAACAATCTACCCAAAATTTGTGGTGTATTGGATTTGGGGAGAAGAACACCTTTTAGGGCAGTGATAGGCCACGACAGCCAACTCGCGGGTATCTGAATCGCGTGAGTTTACGATCCTTCTGAAAATGGTCGATAAGTGGCTGATCGCCGCTCAATTGGCGATATTCTTATCGAGCACTTATCGAGGCTTTCTGAATACGAGTAGACATTTTGGTCGATAAGTGCTCGATAAGGGCCTTATCGAGGCTTTCTGAATGTGGCCCTTAAGGCTTTTAAAATAATATTTTCTTAAAATAAAGTAAAAATTAGAATTTCAACTTGAATACCAGTCCACACATTAGTTATTTAAATATCTTGAAAAATACTTCCTGTAGTAGCAATACAGTGATTTGTGCTCATTAAAACCCTGATTATTCAAACAAATGAGAAACAATTGTAAGTCTTAATAAAGCACCAGCCTCCTCCTGAGATTTGATCTAAATGAATAGCTCTTAAAACCACCTTAAAAAACTGGCAGTAACATCTTGGCAATGCCATTTTCATTTCAATGCATTGCCCAAATGTAATCAAGTCTCGGCAGTTGCTTTTGTGCCTATGTATATTGATTTATTAAAAGAATTGCAATCATTTTGAATTGTGCATGTGGCTTCAGTTGTATGATGATGTCTGCAATCAGTGAAGCATTGTGTCAAAGAAGAAATTGCTCTTACCTGGAAGCTTTTCATGGAGTATAAATACTGTAAGTTGAAAATACAAAACTTGTGACAAACTCTTTTTATTCCCTGCTTTCAACATACTATAGCAAAAAAAATCATTTTTCAAAATAGCTGGTTCCTAATGGATCCTTTCAATTTCTTCCTCTATCTGTCTGTTAATGTACAGGTACAGTAGTAACTTTGGTTTTGATTTGTTTCTTTTATATCTATTTTATATCTATAACACAGAAAAATACCTTCTGTAAGTTTCCTTCATGAACCTAACGCAGCAATCCAAGCACCTTTTTTTTTTTTTTTTTACTAATTTATTTTACACCGAAATGAAGCAGGGGTTCTCCGGAGGTGAACCTCATTCATTTCAGCTACAGGGCCCCCCTACTTCAGGAGATACTTACCTCATAGTAGGTTCCGGTAGTGCTCTGCTTGGCTGCTAGGGCTTTATAGTTTAAAGCTCCTGCGTCATGCGGGTCAATAGGAAGCCGAACCTGATCATGTCACGGCTTTCTATAGGTCCGCAAGGCTCGGGAGGTAAATATCTCCGGGTGCAAGGGGCTGTCAGAGCTGAAATTAATAGGGTTCAGCTCAAGAGACCCTGTGCTTCAATCCAGCGTTAAAAAAAATTAAGGAAAGTGAGGGGTACAATGGTTTGTACACCAAAAGAAATTCACTTAAATGCACACTACCCAAAATTTTAAATTTAACCTTTAATAGTCAATCCTTAAAACAATTTTGTCCCTGAGGAAGCTCCGTAGTAGGAGGGAAACGCGCGTTGGACGCGTGTTTGATGATGTCAGCCCCCTTCATGGGGTTGTTTTAATACAGTACTAGTCAGCCATTCATTAGATTAGCCATCTATATACAAATTAGGGCAGTGGCCAGGCGGGACTTGCTGCATTAGTCAAGGTCCTGTTTAAGAGTTCATGCCAATAACCCTCATGATGTTTATTATCTATTAGGCTGATCAATGAAGTAGTGGGCTTTTTTGCTCACTCCGGCTGTTTGCACCCTAGCAGTCTCCCATCTTCCAGCTTTGTGAATATACTGGAACATTTAAACATCAGAGACTGCCTAGTTGCACTAGTTATTTATTTATTTAATTCATTTTTATACGTTATCACATTTACAAATTGGTAATATATGTTTTAAGGATTGACTATTAAAGGTTAAATTTTAAATTTTGGGTAGTGTGCATTTAAGTGAATTTCTTTTGGTGTACAAACCATTGTACCCCTCACTTTCTCTGATTCACTTCAGTTCACAGTTGCACCTATCTTTCATTATCAATTGAATTATTATTATAAAGTTTCTACACATTCAGTATGGTTTAGTTTGATCACTCCCTTACTCCCCCGTTTTCTGTTAAAAAAAATTAAGAAAGAAAAAAAATAAAGAGCATGGATTGCCGATTAATCCTAATTAATTTTTTGGAGATTCTTCCTTAGTTGATTTAAATGTCCCTTTGTAAAATTAGTCTTTGTTGATCCGACATAATAATTTTTATATCCTTTTTTTCATCCATTTTCACCATTATTTCAAAAATGTTCCTTCACTTGAATATTTGTTATTACATTGTTTGATATTACTAGGTCCATGTACCAGTTTGTTCCACAATATTATTGGTCATGTAATTATCTCTTTTAGCACACATCAAAACCTGTTTCATTTAGCTTTACTGCTAATCTCATTACTCCAGTTGGATATATTAATTTACTCTTTATTAATACATGACATCATTTTATAGGCTTTGCAAAAGTAGTTTGGCTTCTTGATCACACAAATATTTGGTTTATAGCAGAACCCTACCAACATTTCTTGTTTTGAACTCTTACCTCAAAAAGTAAATTTCATTGCACACAGGCTATACATTTTCACATACTGCACCGACACATTTTATTCGAGCAAATACCCAGTATGTACCTGGCAGATACCTGGAATGCGCCGCTCCTCACCTCTGACAAGCCCCGTTGCGTTTGCCTTCCCAGCCTGGGTTCATGCCTGGCTGACGGGCGGCTGATCTGTTAAATGATAATGATTAGGATTTAATAGGCTGCAATGCTTCGCGTGTCTACCAGATGGCATAAATTCATGAATTGTAATGCAGTATATATATATATACTGTGCAGTATTGCAGCCAGCGGGAATAAAATGCTTCAATCCCTGCCTGGAAAATACCTCAATGCACTCGGGCAGAAAACAGTCACAAACCTCAATACACCCGGGTATACCCGAATTCGTGGGACTAGCCGAGCTCGAATAAAGTGTGTCGCCAGTGTACTGTATCCCTTCCTAAACGTCTTCCCTAAAACTAGGTTTTAAATATACACACACAGTATCACTCTTCTATTTTGCCTGATCCCTCTGAATAGGGAAATTACTCTAAAACTTCATTGCCCAGTGACGTGTTTTTCAGTAATGCCTATCATTTCATATTGCTCTATTCTGGCAATTATTTCAAGATCTGCCGTTTTATCTGCCAGGCTTCTTGAACTAGTATGCATGCGCTAAAGCTTGTTGCCAGTCGATGCTATTGTTTTATATGTTCTACTATTAAAAAATATATATATTTTGGAGCACCTCACGAGCAAAGTGCTACAGTAGGTGCTGTAAGAAAACATTAACAGGGAATACACCCTGGAAGTACAACAAATAAAACATTTTTTTTTAAATCCGCAGCACTCTGGCATAAAATAAAGATTTATTTTTATTTAAACAAATCTGGACAATATAGCAGAAACACAGCTCAACATGGTTTTCCCTATTATTATAATTTATTTATACCGCGCTAACATACTTTCAATAGGGTTGGAGGACAAAAACAGAAAACAAACATAGACTTAGATGTTTACAGAAGGTAAACAGGGCCCTGTTCCAAGAAGTTTACAATCTATAAGGTTGAGTACCGGAAGTAGAAACATAAGGAAGGAAGGTACATTAAATGAACAGAGGTTATACAGTCATATTACAGATATTTCATGGACAGTTTGAAATAATAAATGATTATGGGAATTGTTACAAAGCATCACTGGCATCAGGGAAAAGCAGCAAACAGCTGACACCCTTCGGCTGCTGACTTTTGGAAGACTCATATGTTGTTATATCAAAGAAGTCCTGAGGTGAAGTGATAGTTTGTGGGGTCTATTATTCATAAATATTCATTGGCTCACAACTCATATGTTAGTTTAAAGCCACACGGGAGCTGCATAGGGAACGGCATTTTAAATAAAGTCATTGCGATTCTAACAAGGACTTATCTCTGTTAAAGCAACAATCTTCTAATCCAGCAGTGTGCTGGTTAATTGCACACATGCAATCAACCAACCCCACCTGCCTAATCAGAGCTCTTTCAGAAATAGCCTGTTCTGAGACATAGGAAGAGAATTTCAGAAGTCACAATTGGACCTGACCTAGGAAAGACAGAGGATTTCCTTAGTCGACACTGGACTGACCAGAAGACAGATGTCGTGAGCTGCAAAGAGACTGCAGGCTGACAGCAAGACAAAGGGGAGCAGATTATACTTGGACAGACATTGCCTTAGCACACAAATGTGCTGACCCAGGAGAGTAGAGAGGCTTCATCTACAGCTACAAGAAACAGATAAGACTTTCTTATGGGACTGTTATATATCTGTATATATGTTTATATATTTGTGGCTGGTAAATACCTTAGCTAACCACCCAGTTAGAGAGGGGTGACCTACATGTGTAGATATTCTCCAAAGTGGAGTAGGTTTTTTGTTTGGCTTATTTTCATATGTTTTGCTGTGTTAAAGGGACAGGCGCAATAAAGCCTAATTTTAGTTTCACTTTAAACGGTCTCCATTGCGTACCTCTGAACACGTCTCTAACAGTGATCAATAGGACTTACCTTCTTTGTGCATGTTTTATTATGTACAAGTATAAGTAGACTTATCAAACATTCCACATAATTTTTCTACCACATGTGAATATATTCCTCAAGTTTTTTCACACAAGGTTTTTGATGCACTGTCTTCCAATATTTTACCTGAAGTGATAGCAGGTGCAAGCAAAGAGACACTGCCTATATAGGGGTTTTTCTCTAGAGCAGTGATACATAAAACAATTTCTGCTTTCTTAAATTCATCACCCAGAAGGGAGACAATTATGCACTTTCTTAACCCTTTCATCCCAACATACAAGAAATAAAACATCTTAGGACCTATACAGATTATACAATTCTCAATAATATGACATATTAATAATGAGTTATTACCAATAATAAGGTTACAAATAAGACTGTAGCTCAACATTTGTATTTCAGCTATGAGGGTTGAAAGTTTTTTGTCCTTTCAAATAGTTTATTGATTAATTTTTCAGGGTACAAAAATTCCACGAAAAAAGGGGATAACATAAATACAACAATGGGAAGGGGGAGGGATGGATAAGGGGAAAAGGGAGGTGGGAGAAGAACCATCATCTTACTATACATTTATTAGTTCCAGTCTCACATTTTTTACAACATTGTTACAGGTCTATGTTTTGACAATAGTTCAATCAATGCACTTCCCTGGGTATGTCCTCTTAATAGACTATCTCCCCTCTATGTATCTAGGTGTACATACTGAGAAAGTTTGCCCCTCGTCGCAGTTCATTATGATAAAATGAGTTAGTGTATTCGGGGGCGAATGTCCCTGGGGTGCCACCACTCTTTTCTCCTATCTAGAGTATGGATCCACATATCCCATACTTTATTCAATTTTCTCCTGGTGTGTCTTAAAAATTGTTCAAGTATCTTCATCTGCATCATCTCATCAATTCTATTCATGACTTTTTGTCTTGCACGGGTATCTTTCCAGGCTTCAGCAATTGAGCATCTGGTTGCATTTAGTACAAGGAAGATCAATTTACGACTCCTCGGATTTATATTTTCTATTGGTTTAGATAGCAGCATGGAGACCGGGTCAATGGTAATTGGGATATCTAATATCTCTTCTATTATATGTTTTATCATATACCAAAACCGCTGTATCTCAGGGCAGGTCCACCAGATATGCACCATATCGCCCACCTGTCCACAATTCCGCCAACATAGCCCAGAGGTTCCCGGGAACATTATACTTAATCTCGTAGGTGTCAAATACCAATGGTATAAGATCTTTAAGATGTTTTCTTTGGTTGTGGTAAATATTTATGTTTTTGAGGCCTGGTCTCACATGTCTTCCCAATCTTCTCTTGATATCTCTATCTGAAGGTCCGATTTCCACTTCTCAATATAAACATAATCGAGAAGTTTCCCTGAACGTCCAAGTTCTTTATATAAAATACAGTAGTAATTAGGTCTCTCTGGTATCCACTTTTCCTACACAATCCCTCAAATATAGTGCAGCTCAGTAATTCCAAGTTTATTCTTCCTAAGCAACATATATAAAACTTATTCCATTCATCTATCGACAGGTCCTTTTTGATCTGGGAGAACAAGTCTGGGTAGTTATTTCCAAACAGGAAGTGGAGTCCTGTGGGGTTGGAGTATCAGCGGTGCACAGCATGGTGAACAAAGTATAATAAGGCTGGGCGGTTGAGTATAAAAATGATTTATTTGGCCATCAGCAAGTGGTTAAAAGAAGGGATAACCCCACAAACAAGCTCTAACGCGTTTCACCCATGGGGCCTCATGCAGTAAACGCTGATAAAAAAAATCACCATTGTTTTTAAATCACCATTTTTTACAGTGTTTCTATCACAGTATGCAGAATGCCCCAAATACCAGTGATACAGTAGCAACATTTTTTACAAATGATGATTATCCAGCGGCGTGATGATCGTCTCTCTGAGAACTAAGAAATAGTGTGGTGTGCTCCCAAAAAATATTTTGGGAATTGGGCGATAATCTCGCGAGACAACCAATTTGTTGAGTGGCCTATTTAAATGCTCAATTTATTTTAATTTTTTTTTCTGTGTTGTTGGGAGTGAGTGAGAGACAGAGCTAGGCATTTGGAGGATTTGTGATTGCTACAGTTGTTGTATTTTGATAGATTTGTCTTGTGTTGATTTTTTTGTTTACACATTTTTGTTCTTGTGTTTGAAAGTGTTTTGTGAGTGTGTCGTTTAATTTGTTTATCTGTTATTTATGAGTGCTAAAGGTATGGACGTGAGGCATGGGAGTCAGAGGAGTGATGTTGGGTTGACTGCTGGGTGAGTGGTGGTGCTGAGGTGAGTGGTGTTCATATGACTTGGTGCATGAGTGCATGTCTGAGTCAGGGGTGTGGTGGTGGGGGAGTGGTGGTGTGGTGACTGCTGGTGGTAGGGTGACTGGTGGTGGTGGGGTGACTGGTGTGTGATGATCCTTGAATCTGTATGAGTGTGATGATCCTTGAATCTTTTCCATTGGAAGAAGGGGATTCATGTCATCAGCAGCCAAGCTCTGTAGTTATACAGTAGCTGGGCGTAAGAAGGGTATAGAAAAAAATCTAAATATATATTTCAATGATGAGGAGAATCAAATTCTTGTTACTGGTATTTTGGAGCATTATGACTGGTTGTATAGGAACTTAGTAGGTAATAAATTTAATTGCAATGACTGTTAAATATTTATATAGCCATCTATTATCTAACATTTATTAATTCACATTGAATGGACAGTTACATGTAACTTTCATAGTTTCGATATGCACATGTTATCATTCAGTGTTTAAAACTAGTATACGAATAGAGGAATTGTACAATTCTATGAAAATATAATATATTCTCATATTAATTATTTGCTTATTATGTATCAACCTTTTGTTAAACTTCATGTTCCACACATTATTTGGCAAACAGCATGTTTAATAAATTTTAGAAGCGTTCACACATTTAAAAAAATGAATATTTGATGTTAAGATATGTACACAATAAGTTATTTTGTTATATATCAAAAGGCAAGACCTGTGCACATGTCAAAAAGGTTTTGATTAGACGGTCTGTGTCTGCCTGTGGATATCAGGTCCGAAATCATGATAACTGCCGAGAACGATTTGATGATATGAAACGAAAATTGAAGGTGAAATTGCAAAGTGTACATTTACATGCTTCAGGCACTGGAGGAGGAAATCCAGCATCCAATCTAAGGCTCACTCCATTGAAAAAGCAGCAGAGTGAAAAATTATTACCCATCATGGTTGAAGGCTTGTCTGGTGATAGGGATATCGGTGTGTAAGATCACTCATTTCACCCAGGTCAGTACTTTTACATGAGTAAATATTTTCGCTTGAAATGTATATTAAAAAAATTCTAAAATACAATATCATCAGTGTTTTAAGTTGTTTATTATTTTATGATCACATGATTTCATATAATACTTAGTATATGTGAAAAGAAAAATCAAGTGCAAATAATATCACAACAAATCAAAGGTAACACAGATGATATACTATCCTTAATGAGTGCAGTTCCTGACGTAGAATTCAAACCAAATTCAATCAGCAAACGAAGGAGAAACAGATGCGCAAATCACATCAGGACATGTAAAAGAGAGTAAAAACACAAAATAGTTCAATATTGTCTACTTCAGCAAATTAACTTCAATGCTGGAAGTTAATTTGCTGAAATACTTGTAGACTCATAGAAGAAACTGTATTACACACCCTTCATACATATCTGCATTCACATTGTATGTAGTAGTAGTCATATTGTATGTTTCATGATGTCATTTGCAATGTAAAACAATATTGATATGTACAGTAGCATATGCAGCTGCTGCAGATAAGTTAAACTTTTCACAAATAAAAAAAGATTATAATGAATTATATATTCTTATGTATGCAGAGTACAGATAATGTTATGTTAACATACTTGACATTCTTAAAAACTGTCTTTTCGGAAATTTATATAGTGGCCCATGCATCCCCATCGGAACACAGGTGCCAGCACTTGCATCCCAGATGTCATCACCATTAATGGAAGGGGAGGTCATCAATTTTAAACATTCTTGTGTGTCAATTTATATGCCACAACTACACATTCATACGACAATGGGACAGTTGCACATGTGACTCACATTGGCAGAGTTAGCTATTAAAAATGTAGACATCTGATTTTCCAGTCACATACAAATGTAGTTATTGAATTGTTAAATCCACAGCATTACTTATGAGATTACCCAAATATTCCATGTTCTGATGCATGGCCGACTCAGTACGTACCGTTTTAATGGACTACAATTTCATGATAAATTTTAAATCCGACATTACATTCATTGTGAGTGTGATGTCATAATCGAATGTGTTACTGAGAATGAAATCAGCACACATTGTTACATCAAACGATGTTAACGATATTTTGGATGTGACAAGCAATAAATGTTATCCTCATATTTTACAAACAGATATTCAATGTACTGGAAACATCTCCGGACTTGAAGATTCACCGTGTATGTCTTTTGCTACGGATGTTGAGAATCCGGGATTAAGCCATCACCAACCTGCTACCGCACATCGTAATAGTGCTCACCAAGACCATTTGGCCATAATCGAGCAATCTGAAGCTCGTTTATTGCAAAGCCAAATATTCGATCATCAACAATTGATGAGTGTTCATGAAAAAATGGTAGCTGAAATCACAAATATAAAAGAAATCTTGCTACTGAATACTGCTGAATTTCACATTCACTATACCTCGATGCAATCTATTGCTGCAAGTTTACTGAAACAAAATAAAATTTGTGCCTCTGCAATCTCATCGGAAGTATGCTTTCCTGCCTCCTCAGAAATTGGATCGATTGTGCAGTTTTTTCACCAGAGACATCTCTAGCAAATTCTCCAAAAACAGTTAGTGAAGCGTCTCCACAAAGATTATTGCAAATATCTTCTCCAACAGTCATTGAAGCATTATCGCCAAACATTATTAAAGCATCTCCACAAGAACCCATTGCAAAGACACCTGCAAAAACTAAAAGATGTACAACGCAGAAGTTAAAAAAGGTTCCAAAATACTGGTGCAAACAATCCTGTACTTGAAAGAAACGTTTCGTAAAACCCACTATGAAGACAACAGATACAATGTCTTGTGCACTGTTGACACAGCAAGCTCACATAATGCCACTAAGTCCACACTTGCCACAACCACATTGCATGCCATTCACTCCACCCATGCACAGCCACTGATACAAAGGCAAACACCACCCTTACCACAACCACAGATAGAAAGGCAAACACCACCTTTGACACAGCCACAAATATAAAGGCAAACACCACCCTTGTCACAGCCACAGATAGAAAGGCAAACACCACCCTTGGCACAGCACCCTATACAAAGACAAACACCAATCTTACCACAGCCACCTACGGAAAGGCAATCACCACCCTTGGCACAGCCATCTGCCATTATGTCAGTGACAACAGCAAGTGGGCAATCTAGAAGTTCTAATGTTCGTGGCAGAGGGACAACACATTTACAAGACACACAAAGCAACAAGTCAATGACTAGATCACAAATGTTGTTAACCAAAAAATAAAAATCATGTTCAAAAATGTAACTTTTTTGTAGTTGTTGTTCTATGGAAAATACATATAGATTCATACTTTGTGTATTTTAAATCCAATGTAAGTGTACAGTTGTATTATCAGTTCAATGTAGTACCAGGGAGTACATGTTCATTCTATTTGCAATGGTCAAACAAGTCCACTAATGTGTGTCAAATATTTATTTATAAATTTTTACAAAAAATATGGTACTGATAAACTAAACTAACATTATATTACATACATTAATGTAAGGTGGCTAAACATTAAACGTATGTATTGTATATACAGGCATACCCCGCATTAACGTACGCAATGGGACCGGAGCATGTATGTAAAGCGAAAATGTACTTAAAGTGAAGCACTCCCTTTTCCCCACTTATCGATGCATGTACTGTACTGCAATCGTCATACACGTGCATAACTGATGTAAATATCGCATGTGTAACAGGCTCTATAGTCTCCCCGCTTGCGCACAGCTTCGGTACAGGTAGGGAGCCGGTATTGCTGTTCAGGACGTGCTGACAGGCGCATGCGCGAGCTGCTGTTTGCCTATTGAGTGAGATGTACTTACTCACGAGTGTACTTAAAGTGAGTGTCCTTAAACTGGGGTATGCCTGTATATATATACACGTTCATTTATTCATATATATATATATATCAGAATAAATGAGTTCTTCAGTATTAGGTGATACATTTTTTATTTGGACTAACAATTTATGTCAAAGGACAAGCTTTCAAGAGTTTTCCTCTCTTCTTCAGGTCTACAATACTGATATACAAAGGTTTCTATGACTTAAACAGGGATTGGGGGGGGGGGGAAACAAGGACGAATAAATAATTCCAGGCACTGGAAGGCTGTTAAAGCTGAGATAAGAGGGTGAGAATTAGGGATGGGGGGGGAGGGGCATCCACAGCAGCACAGAGGGGAAGAGGATGCTGGCATTTCGGTATGGAATGGCACAATGGCAGGGAGGACAATTACAACAAATTATGATAGTGTGTCAGAAACCCCATGTCTGCATAAAGTCCACTTGTTTTGGTGTCAAATAGTCTTATCATTCTGAGCTCAAATATTTTCCATTCTTGGGTGCGTTTGAACATTCCAATGAGGATTTTGATTTTTAAATCATTTATGGAATGATCTGGTAGTGAGAAATGATGTCCCACTGGTGAGAAGTATCTTCCTTCTTCGTGGTGGAGTATATTGTGTCTATGCATATTCATTCTTCCTTTAAGTTTTTGGCTGGTTTCCCCAATGTAGCATCCTTGGTCACATTTGTTGCACTGAATCATATAAACCACGTTCCTGGATGTGCAGCAGTATGATCCTTTGACATTGAGTGTTCCATTGTTGTGACTGTGGGATCTTGGCATATATGTTTGCAGAGTTTGCAACATGTGTTGTTGCATGGTTTTGTGCCATTATTAGTGTCTTTAAGTTTGTTATGAAGTTTTCTGTAGACTAATTTGTGTTTGAATTAGCTGAACCTGTACAGCTCTAGGTCCACATAATGAGACCGCATTTAAACCGGGATCGCATAGTGGGCGCTGCGCGAAGACTTACCCGGCATCTGCAGCTCTCCTTTTTGCATCTCTCTCCTCTCTCACTACTGTGTGTGTGCAATTTTTTAGGTAATGCCACATGCTTTCAGGGATTCACTTTCAACCAAGATCTTCATGGTATGAGACATGGCAGGGGCATCTTCAATGATGAGACACCCATTTGAAAACATATACAGTACATCGATGATATTTCAAGCTGTAGAATATCAGGACGATAAGAGAGCTACAGTTCGTGACATTTATGAAAATATCATGGAGAAATACCCATACTACAATGAAGCAACTCACGCAAAGAATTGGAAAAATTCCGTTAGACACAATGTATCCATTCGTGAATGATTTATTCAAATGAAACCACGTCATGGACAGAGGTACAGTTGCTGGGAAGTGCTCCAATCGTGTAAGCTTATGTTCGATCATGGCACATATCTGTTGAGAAATAGTTATTTCTTCAGTTATCCATGTACAAATCGACATTCACAGTGTCGTGTCTCATATCATAAGCCAGCACAGAGCCTCACACAATAGGATTGGCAATACGGAGCAAACTACTATGGGAAGGTGCAAAGCTTCCCTGTCCAATGCCAGTGGGCATGGGAAAACATTAGCCAAGATGCGTACCTGGTTCAGCCCGTGTACTGGGCAGAAAATGATGCTGCCGAACAAAACAACGCTGGCAACGAGATGCATATGGATAAGGATCCTATGATTGACTCAACCAAAGATGAACTGGATCTGCCTGCATGGAAATGGATGCCAGCAAGGAACTTATTGACTATTACGAATAAAGGTAAATATCATGTAATATGGCTTTAATTACATTCTTTTGAAGTACTTCATTACATATGAGAGCATTATCTGCATAATATCCATCACGCATGCGCAAAACTACACAGACGATGAAGCATAGTATAGCAACAATTAGAACATATATATGTGTAAAGCTGCATTTTAATATTCAGCGTGAAAAATAGCATTTTATATATTACATTACATATGTGAATCAATAAAATCTGCACGATGACAAGTGATTAGCTACATTATATATTGATCCATTCACATAAAATCGATTTCATACTATTCAGCATGTAATAATATCTTTGTAGCGTCCTCATGTGACGTGGGTACGTGGTCACGTAACAATGCTGACTCGCCACTATGAGAAGCTGCATTAAGACGCCCAGCTCATGGGCTCGTGCAAGAGAGCTTGCGCACGGACATAATGATGCCACAGTTAAAGATGCTAAGAGCAAGATAAAGACAAACACCATTTTCCAACACATATTAGAATGTACAATTGTTGACATTGCAAGGTTATCTAAGCATATGTCTACC
Source organism: Ascaphus truei (assembly GCF_040206685.1). NCBI lineage: Eukaryota > Metazoa > Chordata > Amphibia > Anura > Ascaphidae > Ascaphus > Ascaphus truei. Next base: position 454,525,537 of record NC_134484.1, on the reverse strand, counting down.
TTCAGCGTTAACCTCTAAAATAATAGATGAATAATATTGTTTTTTGTGCCAACATTTTATGAACATGTTATTTATCTTTCAGATATCTACTTTTTACATCGACTGTCCTAACATATGATTTGATGCGTCTTAAAGAACAAATGTAAGCAAATTATTTAAAATGTGTGCAAACACTGGGGAGGTGATTTAGACATTGATGCTTATTTCTGCTAATACAGTACTTCCATTTTAAATCAATATTACATAATCTACGTATTTATTAAAAAAATGTACTAATACTGATAGTTACATATATATTCATACATAGCTATGCTTATATGCAGTTGAGTGTTACATAATATTTTGTTAAAATTACACATAAATATGTTATTAATGCACTGAGAGTGTAAATCAAGGCTAATGTGAAAACATTTTGCAGTAGCTATATTTCCAAACTTTTGTATGTGTGCCGCATTACTGTATATCGCTCCTCTGCAGGGGTTTGAGGGTAAGTCAGTGGGGTTAAGATCCACAGTCAGATCATATATTCTGAGTCACCTATAATATAGCGTTATACAGGTGCGCCGACGAGTATTCTAAAACTTGCCTTGGAAAATCTGGGGCAATCACCAACAAGACCCAGGTACATGTTGGGTACATGCTGCAACATTTAAGTGACATTTCTGCAGACAGACTAATGGCCCATCGGATTAACACAGCGGGGGTCCCTGGCAGTCTTTCTGCAGAAATGTCACTGAAAAAAATTTGGGCCGCAAGGGTAATATCATCATCATCATCATCATCATCATCATCATCATCATCATCATCATCATCATCATCATCATCATCATCATCATCATCATCATCGTCTCTCCTCAAGCACCTCTCATCATCATCATCCTCATATATCTCTCCCAGCACCCCTCATCATCATCCTCATATCTCCCCCAGCACCCTTCATTATCATCCTCATATCTCCCCCAGAACCCTTCACTATCAACCTTTGTGATACTCACCATCTATCTCTCATATCCCTGTATGTAAAATAATAAATCATGTATTTCTGGGGGGGGGGGGGCCACAGGGGGTGGGTTTTGGATTTAATAAATATAATGATGTTTATTGTGGGGCTGTGTATTGTTTTTATTGTGGGTACTGTGGGTGGGGGAAGGGGGTATTGGCCCCAAAGGTATGTGGGTAGGCCTTCCGGCTGGGTATTTGGTGAGTGAGGGTGGGTAGGCCTCACGGGGTGGGGGGTAGTGGGGGAGGGTATGTAGGCCTCCCGAGTGGTGGGTGAGGGTGGGTTAACCCCTTAGTGACTGTAGCGGTTTATAACCACTATGATGATTAAGGGGTTAGGGGACATTACATTGGCTGTTTTCATCCTCATATCTCCCCCAGCACCCTTCATTATCATCCTCATATCTCCCCCAGAACCCGTCACTATCAACTTTTGTGATACTCCCCATCTATCTCTCATATCCCTGTATGTAAAATAATAAATCATGTATTTCTGGGGGGGGGGGGGGGGCACAGGGGGTGGGTTTTGGATTTAATAAATATAATGATGTTTATTGTGGGGCTGTGTATTGTTATTATTGTGGGTACTGTGGGCGGTGGAAGGGGGTATTGGCCCGAAGGGTATGTGGGTAGGCCTTCTGGCTGGGTATTTGGTGAGTGAGGGTGGGTAGGCCTCACGGGGTGGGGGGTAGTGGGGGAGGGTATGTAGGCCTCCCGAGTGGTGGGTGAGGGTGGGTTAACCCCTTAGTGACTGTAGCGGTTTATAACCACTATGGTGATTAAGGGGTTAGAGGACATTACATTGGCTGTTTTTATTCTTGTTTATGTTTTGCAGCATCGGAGGGGGCATGGACATTTATGAGGATGAGGATGGCCTTCATCGTTGCAGCCAGACAAGGGTGAGTGCAATATGTATTTAATATTTTTATTGTTCTTTATGTATTTTAAATGGGCAAATGCACTATTATCCATTTGTGGATAATAGTAATTGTGCCCATTACTATACTGTATGTGTTAGGGGGGGGTGGGTTATTTCTTTATAAGTATGTATGTGTTTTAAATTTAATTTGGGGGGGGCACAGAATTGGTACTGCAGGGCCGTGGGTAACTCCTGAGGGCCCCCGCCGGCCTATAGTATCATTAGGGAGAAGGAGTGGCTCAGTGAGTAAAGACACTGACTGACAAAGAGATTGCTGCAGGGGAGCCTGGTTCAATCCCCAGAGTCAGCTCCTTGTTACCTTGGGCAAGTCGCTTTATCTCCCTGTGCCTCAGGCACCAAAAACATAGATTGTAAGCTCTACGGGGCAGGGACCTGTGCCTGCAAAATGTCTCTGTAAAGGGCTGCGTACAAATTAGCAGCGCTATACAAGAACATGCTATTATTATTGCTGTGCATATATGTACTGTATGTTAGGGGGGTATAGGGGTTGTTGGTGTAATATATATATTTATTTAGTGTGGGGCTATTGTGTGTGTATTTTTTTTATTGTTGGTAGCGGGGGTGGGTAGCGGGGGTGGCCGAAGTGGGTATTAGCCCCAACGGTGGTTGTTTAGGGCTTGCGGGTGGGTAGCGGGAGGGCTTAACCCCTTCATGACCGTAGCGGTATGAAACGCTAAGGTCATGAAGGGGTTAAGCCCACCCGCAACCCCCCCGCAAGCCCTAAACACCCACCAAGGGCCAAATACCCCCTTCACCCACTGCCGCTAGCCACAATAAACCTGGCACGGCTGGTTAACCCCTTCATTGCCTTAGCGGTTTGCCACTAAGTTAATGAAGTGGGCTTTAAATGCATTTTTCCTGCCTCAGATGCATGCCGGGGGGCTCCGGTGCTGGTATTAATGGGTATCAGCTCCGGAGACCCCCGGCATCAATCCCAGGCAGGAAAAAGGCCTGATTTTTTCTAAGTGTCGACCTTGCCGATGCTTCTCCACCACAGACTTGCCAACTTTAGTTGCCGGGCTGGATTGGCGTAAAAATCTCAATTCTAGCGTGACGATCACCAGCGAAAAACTGATTCAGCCAATTTCAAAAAGTGGCGAAAAGTGCCGAAAAGTGGCTTATCGGCACCCGCATGCCGAAAAGTTTTTTTTCGGGGGGAAAAAAATCCAGATTTTTGCCACTTTTCGGCACTTAACGAATCGGAAAGGCTATTTTGGCGAGAAAATGGCGAAAAAAGCGTTTTCGGCGCTTACTGCATAGAGCCCTAAGTGACAATTAAACACATGTGCCACAATGAAAAACAGTTGTTGCCCTGACATCACTTATCTTTTTTCCAAACAAATAAACAATTCCAGCATTAGCTGCAAAAACACATCTGACTGAATTATTGCAGCCAGTTATTAAAACACCTGCATTGCAGTCAAGTTTAATATTCCGATCCAACACGCAGCCAAGTTTATGACTCATGAATCTCATTGTTTTTCCAGTGCCTTTTTTTTAAACATAAAAATAGCTAGTTTAAAGCATTTTTCTATTTTTGTAAAGATGTCTTAAGTTAATATTGAGTAAAATACCATTACATTTCTCACATGTTGAAGCACAGTGAAAAAAACAGGAGGACAATGCACAAAAAAAGACTGAATACCAGAGGAGGCATATTACTGCTTTCAGATTTTTACATGGCAGATTAAAGGCCTCAAAGCAGGGTACAGGAAGCCTTGTTAGTAAACTAAAACAGTTACAAATAAATACATTACAGAATACATTGCCAACTATCATACTGTATAAGTTGATTGTTTCCGGGTTCTAATTCCCCAATTCATCTAAAGAAAACATTCACTATTTAATTGGTATGACTTGTTTCTTAAAACAGATAGCAAAAACTATTTTTTTGCATACATGACAAAAACATTGCAGAAACTCAATATAAACACACAAAAAAATTTCAATGTAATATTTACAAAGGGACATATATATTTTTTTAGAACATTTGGATAAAATATAAAAATCTATATTTATATTATATAAGTCTACATTATACAGAAAAGGCATGAAGCGTGTACAGTACTTTTTACCACAGCTGCTATTTCTTTTTGGAAGGAACCTAATATTGGCAACTGATATACAGCATTCAGGAAAATAAAGGCCAATTATATACTGTATATAGCATTAATAATACATTGTTGAATAACACTTAAGAATTATATTACACAATTTACATTTGATTGAATCAAAGAACTTCTCATTAATAAATGGCTTTACAGCTGCATGCAATCATCGCTATAGTCTTAATATAAAACTAGTGTATGCCCATCAGGCTTCTGTAGCAGGATTAATGTTAAAAAAAATGCACAGTATATCAGTAATGATGTTTACAGTATCTAAAAATATATTTGTGGTAACAAGAGTTCTAACAGTTAACACTAATACAACTAAGCTCCCCATGCTCCATTTCTCTCACCTGAAAGAAGATTACATTAACACATTAATAACAGGCAAATCAAATGAATACATTTATAAATATTTCACTCAATCACTACTATTGATGCTGTCTTTTATCTCTCAGTTCTTCAAACCAAATCGCTCTACTGACACAATATTAACTCCTGGCATCCGTTCCACTATTTCTTCTTTATTGTCAATAGCAACAATTCACAAACTTAGGGAAACCGTCTACCCAACAACTACTATATACTAACTTTATCTCTACGTGTAACACTCGCTATCTTTTCGTTGAATTGGTCAGTTTTTCATTTACTTGTAGTTTAAAGCAATGGGCTATTTCGGCAAATCAACGTCAAAAATCAATTGTATGAGCCCGGTTCTTTTCATTAATACCACTCCAACTTCATTACACCTCCATGTCTAGTCCTCACATATTACTCTGGGTTCCATAGTAAATGAGGTTGAAAAAAGATATCCAGTACAGTATGTCTATCCAGTTCAACCTGTGTTAAATTTAGATGACTAAGATACTCATCCTATATTTATTTAGATTCAGTGTAAGGCAAATAAATAACCCCCGTGATACAGTATCTAATTATGTCTTAAAGGGGAAACAAATCCTACCTGATCGTAATGGCAATCAGATTTCTCTCTGGGTTAACATTCTTCCTACTGTATGTTTACTTATTTGGTATATCCCTGTATACCTTTACTTTGTAAAATTACACATAACCTTTTCTTAAAGATATCTATTGTATCTGCCATCATACTATCAGTTTAAAAAAAATACCCTTACTGTAAATACCCTTACTGTAAACAATCCTTTTCTTTACTGCTGGTGAGCTCTACTTTCCTCCCATTTCAAGGCAGGACATTTGTCATATGTTCTATCCTTGGTATGAAATTTTCCTTGAACGTTCCATGTATTGACCCTGATTATATCTGCAAATAGTTCCCTTCAAAGATGCCTTTTTTCTCGTGGAAACCAATCTAATTTAATTAGTTGTTCCTTTACAAGTCATACCGTCTAACCCTGTTAGTAATTCAGTGGCTCTTCTCTGCACTTTTTCCAGTTCCATAATATATATTTTTTATGAAGCAGTGCTATAGTCCATATTCAAGGTGTGGTTTTACTAAGGATTATTACAGTGGTAGTATTATGCTGTCTTCCCTTCACCATTTTATGCAAGATAATATCCTATTAGCCTTTGCAGCTACTGCCTGACATTGAGCATTATTGCTAAACCTGCTGTCCACATCCTTCTCTATTTAAGATTGACCTAATTTTGTTCCATTTAGTTTATAATTGTAATTTTATTTTTATATAGCACTTTTCTCCCTATGGGACTCAAAGATTAACAATAACAATATAGTGTGTGGCGTGCAGCACATAGGATTTTTACAGTCACAATCCCTGCCCTGCAGAGATTAAAACCTATACTTTGGTGCCTGAGACACAGGGAATTAAAGTGACTTACCAAAGCTCACAAGGAGCTGCCACAGGGAATTGCTTCAAACTCAGTGTCATTGTTTTCAGAGTCACTGCCTTTACTCATTGAGCCGTTCCTTCTCCTTTGAATGTAGGTTGCTTATTCTTGCTTCCCAAATGCATAATCTCACATATATCTGTATTAAACCTCATCTGACATATAGCTTCTTAAGTTTTAAATGTATCCAAGTCCTTCAGGAGCGAAATTACACACTGCTCTGATTCTATTACCTTACACAATTTTGTGTTGACAGCAAAGATGGAGACTTTGCTCTCTATGCCAACCTCAAGGTCATTAATAAACAAGGTAAGTAGCAGGGATTCCAGTACCAATCCTTGAGGGACTCGACTTAACACTTTAACCCAACATGACCAGGTTGGGCTTATGACAACTCTCTGTTGCCTATCCTTCAACCAGTTTTTAATCTAGGTGAAAATATTTTCATCCACACCAATATCCTTTATTTTGTGTACTAACCTCTTGTGTGGCACCAAATGAAATGTATTTGCAAAATGTAAGTAGACCATATCATCAGATTGTTCTGGTCTAAATTTCTACAGTACTTGTCTTCTAAAAGAAACTAATAAGGTTAGTTTGATACAACCCATCCCTCAAAAATCCATGCCATTGCTAATCATTTTGTTATCCATTAGGTGTACTATAATATTATCCCTTACTAAACCTTCAAATAGCTTCCCCACTGTGGATGTCAGGCTTACAGACATGTAATTCCCTGTGTGTGCGATCTAGCTCCCTTTTTAAATATTGGCACCACATCTGCTTTATGCTAATGTTGTGGTACTTAGCCTGCGGAAATGTAGTTCTTGCATGATAAATATAACTTTGTCTATTAGTGAAATTAGCTTCTTAAAAATCATTGGGTATGATGCCATCGGGGTTGGGCACTTTATTTACCTGCATTTTAGCAAGCGGTTTATGCACTTCTTCCTGTGTAAACCAAATATTAGTTAATATTGAGGTTATGGCTTCCTCCTGTTGCAGTTTATTTATTTATAAAATTGTTTTACCAGGAAGAAATACATTGAGAGTTACCTCTCGTTTTCAAGTATGACCTGGGCATAGAGTTATGATGACACATATTACATGGTTACAACTACATAGTTACATTAAGTGAACAGGGTTATACGTTATATACAAGACATTGCATGCAGAGTTAAAGATATATAATTTATATATCGCCCCACTACCAGCACACAGATGCCCCTGTCAGGTGCAGTATATATATATATTTTATATGTAGCCGGACCCCCTGCTCCCCCCCACCCACCTTACCTCTGATGCGGGGAAGGGGAATGGGGAGGCTACTGCACCTGATAGGGGCATCTGTGTGCTGGTAGTGGGGCGACTGGGTCTTCAGGAGTTTTGGGGCAGATGTAGGCTAGTGGGAGCCGCCACTGCTGTTTGCCGCGCATGCACAGAGACCTTGTGCATGCGCAGAAAAGTTCCGACATCCCGGTGGCCATTATCGATAGCCGCGCATGCGCATTGAGGCAGTGTTGTGGCGACCATTACCATAAGCTCTGCAGGGGAACTACAAGTAGTGCACTAGGGGCTGCAGCACCACATGCTGCCAGGCAGCAAATAGGGCTAGGAGAATTTCAGCAGTAGGGGATTGATACTTTTGGCACATCCAGGACCACTCCAGTCGGAGCCAGGACATAGAAGGGGAAGGTAGATTCTGGGTGTCAGTGGCACCCAGATTAGGCCAGATTACCCCCTTTAGGTCCCAGATGGACCCCACTCACGTTCAGATTGTGGTTGCTGCAGGGAAAGCCCATAGTCAGGGACCTTTCCCAGTAGCTGCCAGTAGTGTCAGGAACACAGGAAAGATGCGGTGTGGTGAATCACAGCCTGTGGTCTGGGACCAGACAACCTTCATTGTAAGAAACTCTTTATGGTGATACCATCCAGCAGGAGTTAACCCCACATGGAGGCGGACGCCATCGCAGACGATGATGTCGCTGGATCAGAGGAGCCCTGTTGCTTAGTCAGCCGCACCAGGTACTGGAGTACTCGGCAGGTACCTCAACAAAGTGCACCAACGGTTCAAGGGTAGAACTACCATACACACATTTGGGTGGGCCCTGGACATTGGGAAAAGGACATCAGGGTATTGGTGCCTAGCACCCAATGTACTTTGGGGGACACACACTGGTGGTATTGTGTTGGGTGTGCATTGTACTGTGTGATACGGATTGCTATATTATATGTGCGTTCAGTAAAGGATGTTATTATATACCGTGTTTGTTTACTATTACTATTGGTTCCTGTGAAGGGCTCCTCCCACTACTCTGGGATCCCTCGCAGGTTGTTAATATACCACCCCAGGCTCCCAGGACAGAGGCTTAGGCCTTCTCTGAGCCAACAGGAAACGGCAGTACCGGTAGTCTCAGACACCTGCACCTACACACCTTCCCCTCTCTGAGTCCCGGCTCACACTGCCTTCCTTGTTTAAATGCGCAGAATGTAACTGCCTCTTCAGAAGATCTCTGCCACGCTATTGGCTCCCTGGCATCATGTGTCACATGCCCCTATGCCTGCTGGGGGCTGTAGTCCCTTGCAGAGCCTTCTAACATTGGCCCTCCGTGTGCCTGCTCCACTGCGCCTGTTGACCCTGGTAATGGTCACCGCAACTCTCAGCTCGCTCTGTGCATGTGCAGCTTTACTCAAGATGGCGGCTCCCTGTAACGGGAGCCGCCAGCAAGCCCGCCGCCAGCGCATCCCCCCCCCCGCTCTGTGGCATTGGAGGTAAGGGGGAATCACCGAAATCCTCTGGGAACCATGGGGACCGGGTTAGATATATATATACTGTATATATACCAGATTAAAATGTGAGATAGCTTTAGTTTTGAAAGAACTTAGACTGGTGGCGGCTGTGAGAGACTCCGGTCGATTGTACCAGTTGTGGGCTGAACGGTAGGAGAAGGAGGAGCGGCCGGACATTTTGTTGAACCGTGGGACCATGAACAGTCTTTTGGCGTCAGATCTCAGATAATTAGTGCTGCGTGTGGTAGGGGTGAAGAGTTTGTTCAGATTGGCGGGTAGCTTGCCCAGAAAGTACTTGAATTAAAGATTAACTTTGCGCCTAGACTCCTTCATGCTACATACAGAGGTAAATAATTTGTTTAATGCCTCACCCTTCTCCTTAACCACAATAATTTGACTATCCAGCTACATGTGGCCTCTGTACCGCAACAGACTGTGGCTACTGCCACTTTAAGAGACAGAATAGCAACAGCAGTGACATTTCACTTCCCTAGCTTTTCATCACATGTAACATGCGCATCTATAGGTCACTGATTGGGTCACATCAACTTAACAAGCTGCCTTTAGCTGCCTTTTATAATCTCCTCTAATAGCACTATTATGATAGTGATTCACAGAGTTGCCTGGTTCATGCTACACTGCATGAATGCTTGAAGATGATGAGAAGTTCAACATCGCCATGATTATGTAGCATGTCAGAAAATACCATATGGGTCACCATAGAGGAGCAAGTAACTCATTCATTGCCAGATAACATGTACTCAAATGCATCATAGGGCCTTCTAGAATTTAAGGTGTCAAATAGCATGATGGGCATTTACTGTTTCCTCGTTTTACAAAACTAGTTGCCAGGTTTGCTACCGCTCCTGGTTTCTTGAGGCATTATAACATTTGATGAAATAAATATTGTTGAGTGTTAGGTATGACATAATGTACGATATGGAGGAAATAAGCTTTCCATTCCTGGTCAATAAACATGGGAAAGCTGCTCTACGGCAGCTACTGAAATCTTTTCCAATCCTAGAGGACATACTATGATAATGGCGAAGTGTACAGTACAGTAAATGGAATTGCGTTACATCAGTACCTAGTCTCAACTCTGGATTGGCTGTGTTGGTGAATGCACATTTAAAGGGGAGTACAGGTTAAAGGTTAAAATACATTTGACATTTATTTGTGTTTTCATGCCTTCTTATTAACAAACTCAAGACCCTCATGGGGTTTAGTTGCCATCTGGTAATGACATTCTTCTCCAATGGATTGGTTTGCCAAAAGATAACAACATTTCTATCATGCCATTTCCCCTTATATCAGTATGTGATTTCAATAAACCTTTCATGGACTTCTATATAGGTCAAGATCCAACATTTAATTTACACAATAAGGATGGGGTTTGTTGTTTTCACAAGACCCATCCTTAATGTACAAAAAAAACGTTTATACATTCAGGTATACCTTTGAAATAGAAGCCATTGCTTAAGGTAGAAATCTGTGTCCTCAAGCCGGACATTATTAATAATGGTTTAGTAAATGTAATTCAGTCTAATGGAATTAGGACATTCTAAAGCAATAGTCGTGAGACACTATTCCCTCAGCACACTAAGAATACAAATAAATTACAGTAGCTAATGGAACAGTATATATTAGTGCTGTGCAGAAAAGGTATACACACTTGAATGTGAACAAAGTAAATGAAATACAATTTTAATAGCATTAAAACGGTCAATGTTGATTTATTTTTGTTAATTGAGCGAAATAAAAATGATAACTATTGTGTTTTCCCTTAAAACCAGAGACATAACATAAAACACAGACAAAGCTCAGTTTTTAGCACATCTAGTGAGACTCATACACGGTACAGTGCCTAAATATATATGGATAAATATCTAATAAGTAAATGGTCTTTTAGTTTGACATTTTTGGCCAAAATTGTTGTAAGCCCCTGAGCCAACGCCAAGGCAGACCACATATCAGGGGTCCCTAACGCTAATATAAATTCTTCCTCCTCTGACACTCATATGCTTATATATATGTTGTGGGTATTTTGGGGGTTTAATAGGAGCTTGTTAGGTGTCCAGTATGTTTTATTGTGTTTTCCCCCCAACTTTCTTGCTGAACCAAAACCACAACAGATATGAAGAACACCAAATAGGAGAAAATGTATTTTGTTCCATGATAAAAGTGGCTGAAAACACTACAGGAAAGTACAGTAGCGATGGCACCTTGAAATTACCATGGTTGAAAAAGCTTAAATAATTTTCTTTTACTGTATGTTTAAAATAATATGTTTCATCCTTACCAGAGAAGTCAGGAAAATGAGAAGCAAATAAAGTTTGACAGGGAAAGCCATTTTCTGCCACAGGATTTTGTCTTGAAATAAGCTATTCTGTTATGCTCACAGCAAAGAAAAAAAATATCCCGTACAATGGAGGCTTCAAATTTCAAATCCAGGGCTCTGTAACAAAGAGAAGAAGAAATAGTGTTACCAGAAATAGTAACGAAATGAGACCAATATAACTGATGTACTGCATGAAAAATGACAGTGAAATTGAACTATAGAACATTGTATTTTCCTTTGGAAAGCTTGTTCAATCATGTGTTCATGAAGGACAGGAAATAATAGACCTCGCTACCGAGCTAAACGTATTGACAGTGCGGACAATTTGTGCTTTCAAACAGTTCTCCAAAGGTACCATAATCCCGACCCCCAAGGACTTCCGTATCTAGTTCTATTTTTTTCCAGACAATGGCCAACGGGCCCTTTACAGTATATTTATTTAAGGAAGGTGTAGGCATTATGGAATGCCTATTTTATCTGCCAAAATGTTCATTAAAAAATGATTATTTGTTAGCAAGAAAATATTTAACATAACGGATAAATTGATATAATTCTTCGACATGTGCGTTACCAATCAGTTTAAGGTACTGTATGTTACATATTCTATCTGGGAGTAAACAGAAAAGCCTACTATGTTTTATAATATGGTCTTCAAGACTTCACTGCCATCTAAGAAATAGGAGCAGGGCCTATTCATTAAGCGCCAATAAGTGCATTTCTGGTGGAAAACTGCCATTTTACATGGATTTACATTTTGACGTATTCTTAAAGCCTTTCTGGCATGTCTAAACCATGTGAAAAAAAGGCATTTTTTGGTGCAATTTGGTTATGACTAGGAAATTCTGGGCAATATGGAAATGCTGTATGCAAATGAGGCAAACGTACAAACGTGTTCACGGAGCATTCATTAGTTGCGACCTTGCAGATAGCAAGGCAAATAGGGGGTTTGCTGGAGAGGTGAGATATCGATTTGGAAGGCGGCTCTCCCTCTCTCTCCCCTCTTCTCCCTCTAATCCAGGGATGGACACCTTCAGCCCTCAAGGGCCACCAACAGGTCAGGTTTACAGGATATACCTGCTTCAGCACAGGCGGTGCAGTCAAATACTGAGCCGCTGATTGAGTGAAGCAGGGGCATCCTAAAAACCTAACCCATTGGTGACCATGGAGTAGTTGAGTTACCCACCCCTTATTTTGACTACCTGAGGGAGATGAGGTTTCTGTCAATTTCTAGCTGGGATTGCAGCAAATCTGTCATAACTCACATGCAAATGAGTTGTCACACCCAGGCCTGCATTATCCACTGGGCACAATGGATAAAGTACCCAGGGCCTACAAAAAATCTCAGAGGATTTATATACCGTATGAGAAAAGAAAACTGATCAATCAAATGTAATAATCTGCTTCAATGTAATTACTTTACAAAACCTTTTTTATTAACAATACATCTATGAATGTTGAAGTATACAGTATATACACGTGCATGCTACGTTAAATACAATTGTGAGATATTGTGGAATTTTGAATAATTAGTAATGTATCAACTTGGATTGTCTCTAAATGTCCGCACACTGATTCTAACACACACATATCATGACAAAGCTCTCCCGCTCACTCCAGACATCTTCTCCAAATAAATAATGTAGTGGGAGCACTTACAAAAAGGTAATATTTGGGTTCCTATACCATTTTATTATCTAATTGCAAAATCATTTGTTTCTTTTAATAAAAATTATTTCCAGGAAGAGGTGATTCCAGTTTAAAAAAAAAAAATGTGGTTTCTCGTTCTCAGAAACGGTTCTCTCTTTGGCGTCTCCCCGTGGGTGTGTCTGGTTAGTCGTGGTGTAAGTACTGTACCTTTAGGTTGCCTACTCTGGGTGTTTACGGATCCAGATACATGTGTATCTGATCACTGCCTCTAGCGCCCCCCCTCCCCCCAGGTTGGGTCAATCCCAATACTAACCCAACAATAATATACTCACCAGCCCTTTTATCCCCTGTATCTAATTTCCCAACTCTATCTATCCATGAAATATCTGTGAATTGACTGTATAACCCTGTTCTTTTAATGTAACCATGTATTGTTATAACTCTGTGCCCAGGACAGACTTGAAAACGAGAGGTAACTCTCAATGTATTACTTCCTGGTAAAACATTTTTATAAATAAACAAAAACCTTATTTTCCACACTAACTCATGGCAAATCCCTCCACCCCCCGATCATTAGAAGTGACCAGTTACATATAAGGCAATACAGCTAACAGTATTATAGACAATATATCATAGTAATAGTATCAAAGTATCAGTCACATATTATAGAGATCTAGGATTATATTATGGGACCTGTATATTGTGTACAATGCAAATATTTATCTATGGATCTATCTTGAGGGCCTACAATTGTGAGAGTGCCCAAAGCCAACAAATCTGGCCCTGGTCACACCATGCCATTTTTATACTTACAGATGTAGCAGTTGTTATTGCTACCGCTGGCACATTGTAGGGGAACAAACACTTCTGTGATACAATTAACCAAGTGTGAAAAAGCAGTAGGGCTAATGCATTATTACATTTGTTGGCATGCAACAGTGGATACAATAATACCTGCTACATTTGTAGATAATCTTCATTTAATTTATGTTATCCTAATTTAGTTTACTGCACTATTGAATATGTTGGCACCATACAAATTAAAGATAATATTATTATATCTCTGTCTTTCTCTCTCTGTCTCTCTCTCTGTCTGTCTGTCTGCCTGTGTCTCTGTGTCTCTGTGTCTCTATGTCTCTCCAGATTTTTTACAATCCGACACCGGATTATTAATCAGCGGACCAAAGAAACTGAGCAATTGGAGGCAGATCCAAATTTGAAAAAAAAAATAGCAAATCTCTAGTAACAAGAGGATTTCCTTAGAACAAACCCACTAACGTACAGTTGTAGAAAATGTATTAGCGTGATAGTGCTCTTAAGATTATCATGTTGTCCATCTGCAACAATCACCAAAACAACTTTTCTGTTAAATGATGAGAGTTTTGAATGGGTGAAGAGTCAGCGGAGCATATTTACTAACACATTTCCAAAGCTAACACTGAATACGCTTACTTATCTTAATAAGGGACTTCGGCAGTCATGAATGCTTGCAATCCTCATGTAACATCAGCTATCATTAAAACGTCATCTTTCTTATCCTACATTTGTGTTAATTTTTTAAATGAGAAACAGTCTATTCTTTCGGCTTTAACGCTTGCATCCTCGGCATATTTACAAAGCAAGAGATATGCACATGTTGTGCAAAAATCCATGAGTCAGGCAAAATTGCCTGGGTCATATTTATGCGAAAAAGAACGGCAAGCTTCGCAAAAATCATTTGTCAAGCACTAAAAGTCAATGTGAAAGGTCATGTTGGCTTTTTATACTGCCATTTACTGCTATTTTGTTGAATTCTTATGAAATTGGCCACGATTTGTGTATGAAATTTGGTAGGATTGCTAAAATTCTGGCAATGCTACATTTAAAAAAATAAAATAAACTGAAAATTACGCATCAGTTTTGAAAACATCAGCACAACTCTACAAATGGTGCACAAAAATACTTGTATTCTGCACACACGAAAAAGATGCACAAGCTGTATTTCTGATCATCACGCAACTTTGCACACGTACATAAGAAAACAAATCTTTAAAAATATATCCAACAAAAGTCAAACATGGTAATACAGATGTACTGTAGCAGACCTGAATGCTGCTGCTGAAGCAGGTGCCATTGTGTCTGAATTAGCCATGTGCAAGAGAGAGGTGAGGCTTATGCATTATTGCCTGCTATATCTGTACATGTTTTACCATCTCATACAACTGTAATACAGTAATTCAACTATATCATACTTCAGTAACATACTTTTTGTGTGCAAAACCACATAAAAATGAAGAAATGCTATAATACTTTTCTTAGTTTTTACATATGTATCCCTCTTTCCTGCTCATCTAGAGCGACTACTAGTGCTGCATGTACCTGCTGGCTCAGCGAGATCTGGGCCTCCGCTAATTGGGAGCCTGGGGTAATATTAGGGTCTTGGCAGCGCCTCCACTTACCCAGGATCCACAATAAGTGAGATTCCCCTAGGTAAGAATAATGATAACACACGTCAACTTTGTAACCATTTACTAATACGTAATTGCATAACCTTAGCTTATACCTATTAGGGATAACACACATATAATACCGTATATGAATGGCTGACATGCAGTAATATACACCTATGGCTCGGCCACTCTCCGATAGAGTAATGTCACTTCCCACCACCGCGTGCACCCCACACCGTGTCCAATATATATATATATATATACTCGATCCCTTGGTCACTCAACCCAGTGTCCCCAAAGAGTCCTCCCCCAAGGCGGGATCAGCGCCTGATGGTACCGGTGTTGGTGCACTTATTAAATACCTTCTGACTACTCCTGCAGCCGGCAACAGTCTTCAAAAAGGATCCGCCGATCCAGCGCAGTCTCTCACGAGTTGGTAATGTCCAGCAGCTTGAGCCCAAACCACTGTTCACACACCACAGCTCCGCGAACACTGTGTCCCTATCTGCTACTACAGTAAGGGAATAGGTGTCTCTCTCTAGGGCGTTCCCTGCAGCACCACAAGCTAATGGTGACCCAGGGTCTGCACTGGGCCTGAGGGGAAATCTGGCCTACGCAGGTGGGTCACTGACCCCCTGCACACACACAACCTCTCCCCTTGCTCCTCTGGTGCCCTCTGGCTAGCGTGGTCTCTCCTCCACGCTACCCTTTCTTGCCTGCCAGAAATCCCTGCACTCCTATTCGTTCCCTGGTGTCAGGTGGCTCTGCTGAGGCTCATGGGACTTGTAGTTTACTTCAGAGGCTCCTGGTGATTGGCCACACATTTGCGCGCTTTACACTGCGCATGCGCGAACTCTCTCTCCGCTCCTCCTAGTCGCACCTGACTATTGCGCAATGCCCAACAACATGGCGGCGCCCTGTTCTATCAGGCCGCCGCGGAACCTCCGAACGCTCCCTCACGGCACCACCCACGATAGTACCCTGCAGCGGAGGTACAGAGAGAACAGACACCCCTACATTCTCCCCCTCGTGGAATCCAAGGTCCCCACTTGGAATGTAACCAATACACATATTTACACAATAAAAATGCATATATGAAAAATACAACTTATCACTGTATACTCTATATGAGATTATACATTTCACTGAACATTCCAATCACAGATCTCACTCTATGGTAAGCCCACTGCTGAGCCTCAAAATGGGGTGCCCTGAATTGATCGTACACCATCCTCATGGGAGGTTGACCAGCTCTTTGGCTTCTGCGCAGGTGCTCTTCCGTTACTCCCTCTGGAGAGTAACAAATCTCGCTTGGCAATTCAGTCTCTTCCCTTGAGGGGCTCAATGTTTATACACAGTCTCTTTGAGGCACAAAGCATGGGCTCTGTGGGTCTAATGGCTGGCTCATTGGAGTCAGCGTGTCTGGAGATGGACCAAGGGGCCCTTTACCCGTAGCTCCTTCGGGAGATGCCCCCGCGGTCGGAAGGCCCCTTTGAGAGGTTCCCTTCATAGGATCCTCAGAGGTGGTATTAACTATAGTCTCTGGACCATCCTCTATAACATCTGACTCTCCATCTAGCGAAAGAGTGGGCATTTCAAATTTGTTATCCCCTACTTGAGGTATGGGAAGGAGATGATTTCTATGCCATACCTTTACCCAGCCTTCTGAGTCTTTGATACGGTATACCGGGAGGCCAGGCATCTGCGACTCCACTTCAAATACACCATCTCTCCAACGGTGGGCCAATTTGTGCTTTCCGTGGACACCCAGATTGCGAAGAAGGACTGCATAGCGCACTTTATGATCATATAGTCTCTTATTATTCGCAATTAGTTGTGCAGCCGCTTTCTATGCCAGTTTATATGCCTGCTGCAAGCTGTCTTGTAATCTTCGCACATACTGAAAATTCGTCCTGTTGTATACCCCATCGGTAGATATCCGCAGACGCAAATCCACTGGTAGACGAGCTTCTCGTCCTAACATTAGGAAGTAAGGCGTATACCCTGTGGACTCGTGGCGAGTACAATTATAAGCATGCACTAACGTCTCTACAGTACGTGCTTACTCCATTCTGTGTTCTGTGAGCCTTTCAGGGTACCCAGCATGACGAGCAGTGTTCGATTGAAACGCTCGGGCATAGCGTCCCCTTCCGGGTAGTACGGTGTAGTTCGGGACTTGGTGATACTCAATAACTTAAGCAATTCTCTTGTGAGGTTACTTTCAAAATCCCACCCTTGATCAGAATGCAATCGATTTGGCAATCCATAATGAAGGACGTATTTCTCCCATAATACTGCACCGACACACTTTATTCGAGCAAATGCCTGGTTTGTACCTGGCAGAAACCTGGAATCCGCCGCTGCTCACCTCTTGCATGCTTCGTTGCGTTTGCCTTCCCAGCCACGGTTCATGCCTGGCTGACGGGGGCCTGATCTGTTAAATGATAATGAGAATGATTTACTAGGCTGCGATGTTTCGATTGTCCACCAGATGGCATAAACTCATGACTTAAGTAATGTGTGGCCTTTGCAAGTTGTTTCGTTTCCAAAAAAAAGTTACTTTATCCCAGTACAGTATGCTATTGTGTAACTTGTCCTTGAGACTGAAGGAATAGTTGCAAAAAATGTATCAATTTAGGCTTTACATACAGTAATGTATTAAATAAAGACAAAGATCATTTTCACTTACACTATTCTACAGAGACATGAGTGTTCAAGTGGAGCCCGTGTTCCAAAAACCTGACAGAAGTTATGCTTATTTGATATGGGCCGCTATAAATGCAACAGAGGATAAGATGGCAACAGTTGTTCAAATTTATCAGTATTTTATCGAAAATTATGACTTTTACAGATTTTCGCCAACTCCTCATTTGTGGAAGCATGCAATAAGGAAAAGGTTATGTAGTGACCCCTGTTTTCACCGTATTGAGCCCCAATTTGTTGGAGGGTATTGGTGTGTGTCACAGGGTTTTTCCCGTATCTATGATAATGGAGGCGGCAAAAGGCGAAGGGTCGTGTTAAAACGAAATAAGAAGCGACAGTCCCTGCCAAGCAATGCGCCAGAACCAGAACCAGAACCAGCAGCAGCACCAGCTTATCATCATGGTCCCGCCGTCGGTTACAACTCTGAGATGGATTTCGCAGCCAGTTTTGATGAAGCTTGCATGTACCTAAGCGATTTCCCGCTGACTACAGGTGGGCTAGTCCCTCTGCAAAATGATGAAAGCTGGACTGGAAGTGGGCCGGCGCCAGCGCAAGCTGAATGGGAAATTTAGTACAATACTGTACAGTATGGTGAGTACTGTATTTTTGCCGTATTATTTTGGTGGGGCTGGCTGGGAACTTCTTTAGGGGGCTGACCATTACTGTACATTAAAACTTTTCATTTTGTTTTTCCTCAGAAAAGAAAACGGCTAATGGGGGGATTTCGATGGATTATATTGTACTGTATGCTGATGTTTTCCGGCCATACAGTATACTGTGTAATAAACCCGAATAAATAAAACTATGCATTTATTCTACAGTACTGTATATGTTCAGTAAATTACTGCACATACTGGGGGCGAGATGTGTTTGCAGCAGAGAGAGATTTAATAATATTGTACAGTGAGCAGGGGGTTCCCTGAGCCAGAAATTAATGATTAATGCTCAGGGAACCCCCCCCCCCCCTGCTCCTGATCAATATTATTAAAAATACGGAAAATGCTGCGTCATTACCATAGCGGATAGCCGCTAAGGCAATGAAGGGGTTAACCCACCGTGCCCGCTTTATTGTGTGTAGTGGGGATGGGTGAGGGGGGTATTTGGCCCTTGGTGTGAGTTTACGACTTGCGGGAGGGGGGGGGGGGGTTGCGGGTGCACTTAACCCCTTCACGATCGTAGCAGTTAATACCGCTACGGTCATGAAGGGGTTAAGCCCTCCCGCTACCCCAACCCCCCCCCCCCCCCCCCCGCAAGCCCTCCCCAACCATCGTTGGGGCGAATACCCCATTCACCCACCCTCCCGCTACCCACAATAAAAAAATACACACACACAGCAGCCGCCAAAAAA
Source organism: Ascaphus truei (assembly GCF_040206685.1). Lineage (NCBI taxonomy): Eukaryota > Metazoa > Chordata > Amphibia > Anura > Ascaphidae > Ascaphus > Ascaphus truei. Next base: position 454,506,411 of record NC_134484.1, on the reverse strand, counting down.
TAAATAAATAAATGACAATAAATACATTTGAAATACATTTTTATTGATAGTGTAGATGTGCAGGGGGTCTCCGGAGCTGAACCGCGTTGGTTTTAGGTCTGGGGACCCCGTGCCCCCCGAGATACAGGCCCCTTTAGGGGGTGCCGGTAGCCCTCTGCTTGGTTTAAAGGTCCGATCACGTGATCGCGGCCTGTAAACCAAGCAGAGCAGAGGGATACCGGCACCCCCTAAAGGGGCCTGTATCTCGGGGGGCACGGGGTCCCCAGACCTGAAACCTGTGCGCTTCTGCTCCGGAGACCCTCTGCACATGTACACTATCAATAAAAATGTATTTCAAATGTATTTATTGTCATTTATTTATTTATTTATTTATTTATATTTATTCATTGTGCTGCTGCTGCAAGTCGTAAACTCACACCAAGGGCCAAACACCCCCCTCACCCCCAATAAAAAAAATTCACGCACAGCAGCCCCACAATTAATAAATAAATCTAAATAAATAAATAAAATCTATGTAAAACCCCCTCCCCTATTCTCGCTTTTAAAACGCCCTGCCTTCTCTCTAATCTATGTAAAAAACCCTCCCCCTATCCCCCTATTGTGTGTGCGTTAAACTTCCCTGCAAGCTATGTAAAAAAACCTCCCCCTATTGTGTGTGTGTTTAAATCTGTCTGGCCTGTGTTTCTGAGTGCTGAGGGCCAAACACCCCCCCCACCCCCAATAAAAAAAATTCACGCACAGCAGCCCCACAATTAATAAATAAATCTAAATAAATAAATAAATAAAGACATGAAGAGAAATAAATATATACTGTACAGTATATACTTTGTATATATATATACACTGTATATATATATATATATATATATATATATATATATATATATATATATATATATACATACAGTATACATATATACACTGTGTATATATATATATATATATATATATACAGTATATATATATATATATATATATATCATACAGCTATATTTATATATATATATATATATATATATATACTGTATATATATATATATATATATATATATATATATATATATATATATACATACTGTATGTGAGTGAAAAGAGAAAAAAGTAACCCGTATGGGAGCACTCAGGTATGCAATTGATATATTTGTTTATTTATTTGACACAGTGCAAAAAGGGATGAATAAACAGTACATGATTTAAAAACACTTAAAAAAGAGGCATGGACCCTTAAACACTAATGAACAGCACTAGGGAACGACACACACTGTCAACCCTAATCATGAAAAGGATAGTGACTCAAAAAACACTAGGGAGAATCAAAGTGAATCACAATACAGTAGGTTACTGGGTTTAAAGGCACCTACTGTATACAACGCTAAGGATAATGCACACTACACACCAAAAGGTAGACTTGTCAAAGTATAAATGACAGTCTCAAAGCATCACACATCTGCATTAGCATACAGTAATATACTGTACAGTAACCAATGCCTACAGCACAAATCATGTGTAGGAAAGGTGGTAAGGTGGAATGAAATCCCTAGATGTGTAGAGCAATGAAGTTAATGAATAGCATACTGTACAGTATAAAACATAACATTACAATCCACACAGTACATTGCATTTACAGTACATTGTATACTGTAAATGATGCATAGCATTAAATCTATGCACCATATACAGTACTGTACATTCTGCAAATGAATGTTAACAATATAATTGCAAGCTACTCTACCAGTAAATACTGTACAAACACTTCCAAACAAGTCAACTTAACTACAGTATTTTAACCAAGCAAGTAAACCAAAATCAATATATACTGTAAGTAACAACCAGAAAAGACAATTTAAAAACAAACTAACCCTTACAATACCAAGGATTACATCTATCTAATTGTAAAAAACCTTATACATTATACACAGCAGCATTGTTTAAAAACCCCTTCCCCCCTAATGTTTGTGTTAAGCAGATTACACTGAAGGGAGAGAGATATAAAGGCCTAAAGCCCCTTCCCCCCTAATGTTTCTGTTAAACAGATTACAGTACATTGAAGGGAGAGAGATTTTACAGAAACACACATTAGGGGGGAGGGGGCTTTAAACAGATTACATTGAAGGGAGATAGATGTTTCTGTTACCAGTAAATCTCCCTCCCTGCATTGCTAACCACCCTCACCCCCTACCCACATACCGTTAACCCCCCCCCCCATCCTGGCCATGGCCCCTCCGCTTCTGCAAAACAGACACAAAAATTAAAACATACAAAGTAATGTCCCCTAACCCCTTAATCACCATAGCGGTTATTAACCGCTACAGTCATGAAGGGGTTAACCCACCCTCACCCACCCACCACTCGGGATGCCTACATACCCTCCCACACTAACCCCCCCCCCCCCCACCCGTGAGGCCTAACCACCCAGTCAGTACCCACAAGGGAGGCCTACCCACATACCGTTGGGGAAACACCCCACCCCCACCCCAGTACCCACAATAAAAACAGTACAATCACCCACAATAAACAGCATTCTATTTATTAAATACATTACCCACCCCCTGTGCCCCCCCCCCCCATAAATACAAGATTTATTCTTTTACATTCAGGGTCCATAACGTAGCCCCACGCTAGTCCCCGGTGGGCTGGCAGGGCACCTGGACAGACCTACAGTTTACCAGCAGCATTCCACAGGTTCTGGAGGCCTGCTGGTGGATCCTGCCAGCACCATGGCGCTCAGGTGGTCTCCTTGGGTCACCGTGAGCCACAATTGGGTCCACACGGTAGGCCCAAGGATGTCTGGGAGCCCCGGGTCAAACCCACAGGTGTCTGCGGGGCCTCGGGTGGTTCCCATGGGGGTCTGGGGAACTCACGGGTGCTCACTACGGGTCCGCGGTGCCCCCACAGAAGTGGGACCACACATCATCATCCCCGCACCTACGGCTCGGAGGTGCCCCCACAGAAGTGGGACCACACATCGTCATGCCCGCAGACTACGGGTCCGCGGTGCCCCCACAGAAGTGGGACCACACATCATCATCCCCGCATGTGTCACCCGTGGAACCACCAGCCTGCTACCCTTTAGGATACCCGAGGATTCCCCGCGGGTGGTCTCCAGAGGTCCCACGCAAAACCACGGAAGTAACCCTGAATGTAAAAAAAATAAACCTGGCCTATACATTCAATACATACACCCTCCCCCCCAACACCTACAGTACAATAATGTGCAAAATAACTATTATCCAGATATGGATAATAGATTAATTGCCCATTATTAAAAACATTAACTAGCATATACAAATAAATAAAGTACTACTGACCTCATCAATACGAAGTGTCCGATGCCAGCGCCTTCCTTCTCTTGCCCACACAAAACATAGCCAAAACCAAGCCAATACATTGCAATTACATTCAGATATCAATTAACCCCTTAAACACCTTATCGGATAATAACCGCAAAGGTAATTAAGGGGTTAAGCCACACAGGCACGATACCCACCCTTCACCCATGAATTTGTACTGTGGCTTCATCATGCAACTATATATATATATACTGTATATATATACATACAGAGAGACAGAGAGAAAGAGAGAGAGAGAGATATATACAGTATATATATATACACACGTTATATACACACCCATGATAAACCAAATATACAGTACAAATAAATGTAGAAGGGTTATCAAAACCATACTGTTCTACAACCAAACACTTCTCCATACAGACACTACATTAAAAATCAATTTCCTTTAAAAATCCTAACTGATCTCACAATCTACTGTACTGTATATGATCACAAACCAATGAAAAAAGTCACATTCCAAAATGCATAAAATCTATGCACCATACTGTATACATTCTGCAAATTAATCAACGTAAACAAAAATCAATTAGCAATCATTATTTAGATCTCTAAACATTTCACACTCAATCATGAACAATGAAACCATTAACAGATTCACGCCTAGAGCAGAACAATTAAGCCTTTGAAAAAATATAAGTACCGACAAAAATACAACCTTTCCAAACCAAGCCTACAGTACCTACAGTATCCCTGACCTTCCTCAAACACACAATACAATACCAAGGAATAATACATCTATCTAATTTTAAAATACTTTAAACTCACAAAATAATTAAAAACACATCTAATCCAGCTTTTAAAACATCATCATTTCTTACCCTGAATGTATACTGTACAGTATATCTCTCTAGACATATATATTGTACATACATACATACAGTGGCAAGAAATGATATACCACAAAAAAATAAAAATACACAGGTTAAAAAACCTTTTGAAAAAATTAACAAGTTAAATAAAATACATTTCTTTACTGTAGTTCACTTACCATTACTTGCCCCCACCGACTCCCGTTGCCCAGCTTACTCACGAACCAATCCACGATCAGGAACCCATAAAATAATAAACCATTGAAAATAATAAACATTAAACTAAAAATCCAAACCAATCCACGGGTCTTCTACTTGTAATACACCTTCATCTGTATTCTTCTTTCTTCTATCTCCTTCCGGGCGGGGCAGGGCGTGGTCTTCTTTCCATCATCGGCCACGCCCTTGTCTTTTTCCTTCTCCGGAGGTCCTTCCTCCGCGGCGTCTGGCTGCAAAATGAGACGACATAGGCTTTTAAAGGCCTATGACGTCACATTTTGCGTCATGGTTCCCACGGTCCTGATTGGACCGTGAAAACCATGTGTGTTGGCCGATAATAAAAAAATGATGACGTCACTTAAAGGGAATGAAAGCACAGCCAATCAGAATGGCTTTGCTTCAATTGCCTTTAAGATGACGTCATGAAAAGGCACATGGCCGTGCACACATGGTACTAGAGCCAATCAGAGCGTGGGAACTTTATCCCTACTCTGATTGGCTCTGGTATACCATGTGTCAGGGGCTTGGGGGAGAAAGGATGTGACGTCAATGAAAACCTGTCACGTGGTACGGTAGCCAATCAGAGCGTGGGAACTTTATCCCTACTCTGATTGGCTCTGGTATACCATGTGTCAGGGGCTTGGGGGAGAAAGGATGTGACGTCAATAAGGATAAAGTTCCCACGCTCTGATTGGCTACCGTACCACGTGACAGGTTTTCATTGACGTCACATCCTTTCTCCCCCAAGCCCCTGACACATGGTATACCAGAGCCAATCAGAGTAGGGATAAAGTTCCCACGCTCTGATTGGCTCTAGTACCATGTGTGCACGGCCATGTGCCTTTTCATGACGTCATCTTAAAGGCAATTGAAGCAAAGCCATTCTGATTGGCTGTGCTTTCATTCCCTTTAAGTGACGTCATCATTTTTTTATTATCGGCCAACACACATGGTTTTCACGGTCCAATCAGGACCGTGGGAACCATGACGCAAAATGTGACGTCATAGGCCTTTAAAAGCCTATGTCGTCTCATTTTGCAGCCAGACGCCGCGGAGGAAGGACCTCCGGAGAAGGAAAAAGACAAGGGCGTGGCCGATGATGGAAAGAAGACCACGCCCTGCCCCGCCCGGAAGGAGATAGAAGAAAGAAGAATACAGATGAAGGTGTATTACAAGTAGAAGACCCGTGGATTGGTTTGGATTTTTAGTTTAATGTTTATTATTTTCAATGGTTTATTATTTTATGGGTTCCTGATCGTGGATTGGTTCGTGAGTAAGCTGGGCAACGGGAGTCGGTGGGGGCAAGTAATGGTAAGTGAACTACAGTAAAGAAATGTATTTTATTTAACTTGTTAATTTTTTCAAAAGGTTTTTTAACCTGTGTATTTTTATTTTTTTGTGGTATATCATTTCTTGCCACTGTATGTATGTATGTACAATATATATGTCTAGAGAGATATACTGTACAGTATACATTCAGGGTAAGAAATGATGATGTTTTAAAAGCTGGATTAGATGTGTTTTTAATTATTTTGTGAGTTTAAAGTATTTTAAAATTAGATAGATGTATTATTCCTTGGTATTGTATTGTGTGTTTGAGGAAGGTCAGGGATACTGTAGGTACTGTAGGCTTGGTTTGGAAAGGTTGTATTTTTGTCGGTACTTATATTTTTTCAAAGGCTTAATTGTTCTGCTCTAGGCGTGAATCTGTTAATGGTTTCATTGTTCATGATTGAGTGTGAAATGTTTAGAGATCTAAATAATGATTGCTAATTGATTTTTGTTTACGTTGATTAATTTGCAGAATGTATACAGTATGGTGCATAGATTTTATGCATTTTGGAATGTGACTTTTTTCATTGGTTTGTGATCATATACAGTACAGTAGATTGTGAGATCAGTTAGGATTTTTAAAGGAAATTGATTTTTAATGTAGTGTCTGTATGGAGAAGTGTTTGGTTGTAGAACAGTATGGTTTTGATAACCCTTCTACATTTATTTGTACTGTATATTTGGTTTATCATGGGTGTGTATATAACGTGTGTATATATATATACTGTATATATCTCTCTCTCTCTCTTTCTCTCTGTCTCTCTGTATGTATATATATACAGTATATATATATATAGTTGCATGATGAAGCCACAGTACAAATTCATGGGTGAAGGGTGGGTATCGTGCCTGTGTGGCTTAACCCCTTAATTACCTTTGCGGTTATTATCCGATAAGGTGTTTAAGGGGTTAATTGATATCTGAATGTAATTGCAATGTATTGGCTTGGTTTTGGCTATGTTTTGTGTGGGCAAGAGAAGGAAGGCGCTGGCATCGGACACTTCGTATTGATGAGGTCAGTAGTACTTTATTTATTTGTATATGCTAGTTAATGTTTTTAATAATGGGCAATTAATCTATTATCCATATCTGGATAATAGTTATTTTGCACATTATTGTACTGTAGGTGTTGGGGGGGAGGGTGTATGTATTGAATGTATAGGCCAGGTTTATTTTTTTTACATTCAGGGTTACTTCCGTGGTTTTGCGTGGGACCTCTGGAGACCACCCGCGGGGAATCCTCGGGTATCCTAAAGGGTAGCAGGCTGGTGGTTCCACGGGTGACACATGCGGGGATGATGATGTGTGGTCCCACTTCTGTGGGGGCACCGCGGACCCGTAGTCTGCGGGCATGACGATGTGTGGTCCCACTTCTGTGGGGGCACCTCCGAGCCGTAGGTGCGGGGATGATGATGTGTGGTCCCACTTCTGTGGGGGCACCGCGGACCCGTAGTGAGCACCCGTGAGTTCCCCAGACCCCCATGGGAACCACCCGAGGCCCCGCAGACACCTGTGGGTTTGACCCGGGGCTCCCAGACATCCTTGGGCCTACCGTGTGGACCCAATTGTGGCTCACGGTGACCCAAGGAGACCACCTGAGCGCCATGGTGCTGGCAGGATCCACCAGCAGGCCTCCAGAACCTGTGGAATGCTGCTGGTAAACTGTAGGTCTGTCCAGGTGCCCTGCCAGCCCACCGGGGACTAGCGTGGGGCTACGTTATGGACCCTGAATGTAAAAGAATAAATCTTGTATTTATGGGGGGGGGGGGCACAGGGGGTGGGTAATGTATTTAATAAATAGAATGCTGTTTATTGTGGGTGATTGTACTGTTTTTATTGTGGGTACTGGGGTGGGGGTGGGGTGTTTCCCCAACGGTATGTGGGTAGGCCTCCCTTGTGGGTAGTTAGTGGGTGAGGGTTGAGGGTGGTTAGGCCTCACGGGGTGGGGGGTTAGAGTGGGAGGGTATGTACAGTAGGCGTCCCAAGTGGTGGGTGAGGGTGGGTTAACCCCTTCATGACTGTAGCGGTTAATAACCGCTATGGTGATTAAGGGGTTAGGGGACATTACTTTGAAAGTGTTATTTTTTTTCTCTGTTTTACTGTACAGCAGCGGAGGTTGCCATGGGTAGTGTGTAGTGTATTGAATGTATTTATTGGTTATTATGCGTTAACCCCTTCATTACCTTAGCGGCTATACGCTATGCTAATGAAGCCTCGTTTCTGAACTTTTAATAATATTGTGCAGGAGCAGGGGGTCCCCTGAGATTAGATTTCTGTCTCAGGGAACCCCCTGCTCACTCTACAATATTATTAAAAAGACAGAAATGCTGCTTCTTTACCATAGCGCATAGCCGCTAAGCTAAAGAATGATTCTTTAATGATGTGTGTGTTTTATTCACAGTGTAGATGTTCTCCGGAGCTGAAGCGCACAGGTTTCAGGTCTGGGGACCCCGTGCCCCCCGAGATACAGGCCCCTTTAGGGGGTGCCGGTATCCCTCTGCTCTGCTTGGTTTACAGGCCGCGATCACGTGATCGGACCTTTAAACCAAGCAGAGGGCTACCGGCACCCCCTAAAGGGGCCTGTATCTCGGGGGGCACGGGGTCCCCAGACCTAAAACCTGTGCGGTTCAGCTCCAGAGACCCCCTGCACATCTACACTATCAATAAAAATGTATTTCAAATGTATTTATTTGTATTTATTTATTTATTTATTGCGGGGATGCTGTGTGTGATTATTTTTTATTGTGTTTAGCGGGGGTGGGTGACGGGGTTTATAAATGTGAGTTTATAAATAAAATAAAGAATATTATTTATAGGGGCCTTAGAACAGAAGTTCCCACGCCAATTGCGCGCTCATTGCTCTTTTGTTACAATGTTGCTGGTCTTGCGGGTTTGCAGTCTGGCAGCAAAAAGCAGTTTGTAGTACTGAGTGTGAGATAAATTAAGCAGTTCTTTTATTGCTGAAGTCGCCACTAAAAACTTTTATTTACAAATACAGTACAAAAACCGTGCAACACACAACAACATTCAGTATCCTTTGTTTAAGTACAGCAGGTACTATAGGGTAAAACATGTACTGTACAGTACAGCACAACATTACAGTATGGTCTCACTGAAAGTCCTCCCCATTTTCCAGCCATGGCCGATGCCTTGCATGGCGCAAAACGCCATTAATGCAGTCTCTAACGCCTCTCATTACAGGATCTGTAACAGGGTAATAGCGCTGCATTTCTTCCACAATCTTTTTCCTTAAATTGGCAGGAAGGGCATTTTTTTGGCGATTCCCATCATAGTTCACTTTGAACACCCACTCGCAGTACAATGTGTAGGGAACATGGTGTTTAAATATGATCAAGGCATACTTGTGTGGTATACCAGCACTCCTCACCCTATACTTCTCCCTCAGCGCCGGTGTCAGATCGCACAGGGAGATGTCGGGCACTGTTTGTATGCGAGCGGGTGTAGGAAGTCTTTTGGGAGCAGGTGTACTTGAGGCGATGGGCAATGGTAGGGTGTCTGGGAGGAAGCTTTCCTCCGGTAGTGGTCGCCGGGTTGTCTCCTGGCGTGGTCTAGATGGGGTTGTCATGTCCTCCTCAATAGCATAGTACACTGTATCTTCTGGTGGAGGGGGTGTGCTTGGTGATGGAAGGGGGTCGAAGGTACCATGCATCACATCCATGTCACCCCCCTGCTCCTGCGTCGGGGAAACAGGGGCATTAACACCGAGCAAATAATGTATGCCCGCTATGTCTGCCTCTATCTTGTCCATCCGTTGATCCATCCGTTGCTCCATATGTAGCATCCGTTGATCCAGCCGTTGCTCCATATGTAGCACCGACTCCAGAAGCAGATCTAGCTTTGCCAGCACACTAGAATTCCCGGGGAGATCCACACTTAGCCCATTCAGGATCCGGTCCAACGAGCTGCTTGTGCATGGCATCTGGAGATCTGGGGGGATGGGTGCAACGGAGGATGAGATGGGGGTTCCCTGGAGAGAAGCGGCATCGATGGAGAGTGGAAGAGGTGACCTGGGGATGCCCGGTACAGGAGAAGCTGCAGCGTGGTGGAAGAGGGATGGAGAAGGTGACCGCTGGATTTCCGGGAGAGAAGCAGAGTCGTCCAAGAGCAAAGGAGACAGTGACCCGTTGATTTCAGAGGCAGCAGCATCTTCAGATGGAACCGGAGAAGATGGGGGTGGAGAAGCCGGGCTGAAGATTTCCGGGACAGCTACAGCAGAGTCGTCGAAGCATATGGGAGCAAGTGGTCTGCGGATTCGGTGAGTTGGCTGCCATGCGTCTTGCGAACCGAGCACAGTACCGTATTTCTTCTTCACATAATAAGGCTGACGTGTTTTAAAAGCCTTAGCCTTTGGGGTCAGCAGAAGGTTTTCTTTGTTGGCCTTAGCCTGTCGCTTTGCCTTTGGCTTGGGAACGGTAACTGCCTTTCTCTTTTTCAGTGTGGCAGGCACAGCAGAGGTGAGATGATTCTTTCTTCCATAGAACCGGGGATGCTCCATGTAAGCGGGAGGCACAATGCAGTATCTGGACAATGCCTCAGATAAAGATCAGCAAGTGGTGGGCTATGCAACGTGTACAACCTTTTATGCATGGTGGCCAGGTACAGGTGTTGAAAGTGGGTGGTCTGTTATGTGAGTCATTAACATATAAATACACCATCCATTTTGTGGATTCACTGCACATTGAATACACATCGACTAAACATCGAATACACATTCTTGTGTTTGTATTTCTTTCTACAGTACTCGCAGCAATGCCTGTTAAGAAGATTTCAAAGGATCTCAGCATGAGAATGAAGGAGATGTACACGAGCGGACAACGAATTGCAGATATCCAGCGCTGGTTAACTGCTTCTGGCCTCGTTGTGCCATCAAGCACTGTGTGCTATCATGCACAAGGAAAAAACAGAGACCGCAAAAAGGCACCAAGGGTAACAAATGCGTAAGTACTGTACAGTATACTGTATTTATAAAACTTAACCAAAAAAAATATAGAAAACTGTAGTGTACATCTACAGTATACCGTATTTATATAGTATATTTATTATATTACAACAGTATATACTGTAGTGTACTGTATGTGTGGTCAATTTATATTTTTTGTGCAGCAGTATACACTTTTGGTATATTGCAATTCATCTTACAACGAAATATACAGTATATGATGTGTATTTATTATGATATAACAACAGTATACCGTATTTATATAGTATATTTATTATATTACAACAGTATATACTGTAGTGTACTGTATGTGTGGTCAATTTATATTTTTTGTGCAGCAGTATACACTTTTGGTATATTGCAATTCATCTTACAACGGAATATACAGTATATGATGTGTATTTATTATGATATAACAACAGTATACCGTATTTATATAGTATATTTATTATATTACAACAGTATATACTGTAGTGTACTGTATGTGTGGTCAATTTATATTTTTTGTGCAGCAGTATACACTTTTGGTATATTGCAATTCATCTTACAACGAAATATACAGTATATGATGTGTATTTATTATGATATAACAACAGTATACCGTATTTATATAGTATATTTATTATATTACAACAGTATATACTGTAGTGTACTGTATGTGTGGTCAATTTATATTTTTTGTGCAGCAGTATACACTTTTGGTATATTGCAATTCATCTTACAACGGAATATACAGTATATGATGTGTATTTATTATGATATAACAACAGTATACCGTATTTATATAGTATATTTATTATATTACAACAGTATATACTGTAGTGTACTGTATGTGTGGTCAATTTATATTTTTTGTGCAGCAGTATACACTTTTGGTATATTGCAATTCATCTTACAACGGAATATACAGTATATGATGTGTATTTATTATGATATAACAACAGTATACCGTATTTATATAGTATATTTATTATATTACAACAGTACTGTATACTGTATATTTTGTCTATTTATATTTATAGTACAGCAGTATACATTTTTTGTATATTTATATTTACTGTATATTACAACATTACATGTACAGTATACAATATACATTTTATATTGCTGCATATTAATAACACAATATAATTTCTTTGCATTGTAGGGAGACTACTCTTCTGGTGGACAGAATAAGTGAGGAGAATGATGAGAGGAGCGCATTAAGGGTTAAAAACACTCTTCAGGAAAACCACAATCTGACTGTATCCGAGAGCAGCATAAAGAAGATGAGACGCAGAATTGGATGGAAATATGGACGTGTGAGGTTAGTAGTGGACAGTACAGGAGGTACTGTACTGTAAAGTAAAAATGTTGTTTTGCAAACTGTACTGCGCTGTGACGCTAACATTTTTTATTCATTGTCATTACAGAGCGTACCCCATGATACGGGACGCAAACAAAATCAAAAGAGTGCTCCAGGCCCAGGCATGGATCGACAGCGGTGAGACTTTCCAGGATTGCATCTTCACTGATGAGTCTACTGTGTCGCTGGAGAGATTTGCAAGATTTGCGTTCCACAAAAAAGGCCGCATAACTTTGAAGCCACGGCCAAAACACCCTGTGAAGCTGCATGTGTGGGGTGCCATCTCTAGGCGTGGACCGGGATGCATTGTCGTCTTTGAAGGTACAATTTCTCAAATATAATGCCGCCTAATGCACTGTACTTGACTAGTGTTGCCTTACCGTATGCACTGTACTGTACTATTGAGCACTTTTCTTTTCTTGCTATAGGAATCATGAATAAAGATTTCTTCCAAGACAACATTGTGCCCGTGATAGTGCGATACATCACACAAGACTTTCCCAATGGTCATCGCTTTTACCAGGACAATGATCCCAAGCACACCGCGTCGACGGCGCATATCCTTGAGCGCGGCATCAACTGGGTGAAGACGCCAGCGGAGTAAGTGTAGTAGACCGTGTCCCATTTATATGTTCCCCACTGTTTTTACTGTGTACTCTATCTCTTAAACTAATTGTCCTTTCTTTCCAATCACAGATCACCAGACTTCAATCCGATCGAAATGGTCTGGCATCAGCTGAAGGACCACATCCGTAAAGTGGCGAAACCCTCCAAGAAGGACGAGTTGTATACAGCCATAATGAGTTTTTGGAACGATGTACTCACCGAGGAACGATGCAATAAATATATAGACCATATTGCCACTGTGTTGCCCATTGTCATCGCGCGCAATGGACAAGCATCAGGAAAGTAGTACAGTGCTGTAGTATTGTACAGTAGGTACACTATGATACAGGTAAGTATGGCACAGATTTTAGCTTTCCCAATAGTCAGAGTTTACAGTAGTTCCAGTATACAGTACAGTAGACTAGTTTGACATACTACAGTAACTGCCTACTAACTGCTCCATTTTTTCTTTCCAGAGAAAGCTGCACCAGCCACCTACTGTACAGTAGGTCTACCATAATACAGTACGCACATACAGTACAGTACAGTAACTGAACAAAGTTTTTGTTTTCTTGTCGTTCCAGGAAAAAGGGTGCACCAGAGGGGAGGGGGGGCCTTGTGTTCGTCAAATCTGCTTGTGCAGTCAAATGTACAGTATATAAACAGCAGTAATGATGTACACAAAACCTCTCCTCTCTCAATGAACTACTGTACCGCAGACACAATGAGGATACTGTTACAGTATGAAGGGAAAAAGAACAGGATGGGTTATTTAACATTACAGTATACTGTGCAATATTTATACTGTATATTTATATATACTGTATTTTTATTCTAAAGGTATTCGAGAATGTACTCTACTAGATGAGGACCTGGTGACTTTCAACACTCTCAGACACACAGAAAGGATTATTTCACATCACTGTATATTTATCCTGTATATTTTCAGTAATTTAGAAGCAGTGGCTGTTCTGAACAGCCCAGGGCCAGATTAACAAAACAATGGCTTGGATTGGATTAGCCAGACGATTGATGCTTGGCCAGGGAGGGATTAAAAACTCTAAGGGAGGGGGGGGGTGGTGTAGCTGTAGGATTGTACTGTGTCAGTATTTCCAACGCCAGGTCACCCTAATAATTGCATGAATAAACCCCCAAAGACAAGGCCCAAATATACTAGTACAGTATACTGTACAGTACTGTAAAGTATGTATTATTGTGTGTTGATGTTTTGAATTGCTGTTAACTTGAAAAGTTTCACCATTGTATTGTACTGTATTTGTAAATAAAAGTATTTTGTGGCGACTTCAGCAATAAAAGAACTGGTTAATTTATCTCACATAAAGTACGTGAATACGACCGCAATCACCATTGTACAGTAAATGGGTGCATAGGATGGAACGACAGGTGCTAAAGGGGTATAAATATGATACTGTATTTATCAGTATTGATCAAAGAGAATTGATCAGAAGGATTCCCCTTATAAAGTATACAGCACTCTATTGTCATTCATACAGTACAGTATACTGTAGTAAAAGGTAGACAACACATGGTCTTGCAGTACAGTATACTGTATTACTAAAAATCTGTCAGGTTGACCAGAATCACTGCGGATATCGGAAAATAATACAATTTTATTAATTCTACGTACTGTATATAAGGGGAATCCTTCTGATCAACTCTCTTTGATCAACACTGATAAATACAGTAATTTATCTCACACTCAGTACTACAAACTGCTTTTTGCTTGCAATAAACAAACAAACAGGGAAGCGCTACTGTATACTGTATGAGTTAGGATCAGGCCCAGCAGCCACTTTATGTTGAAAACCACATATGAAATGAGCATAAATTTGCATGAATAATTACACAAAAATATATAAAATAAATAGCACAAGTCTCTGACAGAGAGAAATTGTCCAGGTGGTGTGGATACAGGTTAATGCCCCTGTCTGATAGGACAGACTCGGGCAAGAATGGCCTGTGAGAGGTGAATATCCAGAATGGTAGCTGGGATGGAAAGCGCTACCAACTGTGCAGGTATTGAAGTGTGTAGAAATGGGAAGGTGCCGTAGGCATCAAATGTGGAAAGCGCTCACCCAGACTTCATACACTGCGCTTTTTGCTTGCATACTGCAAAGCCGCAAGACCAGCAACATTGTAAAAAAAGAGCAAAAAAAGAGCAATGAGCGCGAAATTGGCGTGGGAACTTCTGTTCTAGGGCCCCTAGAAATAATATTCTTTATTTTATTTATAAACTCACATTTATATATAAAGTATATATTTATTTCTCTTCATGTATTTATTTATATTTATTTATTAATTGTGGAGCTGCTGTGCGTGAGGGGCCATGGCCAGGATGGGGGGGGGGGGGGGGGTAACGGTACAGTATGTGGGTAGGGGGTGAGGGTGGTTAGACCTCACAGTACATTATGCACATTGGGCCCCCCTCCTCCCCACATTTACATACTGTACACTACACGACATCAATGCAGGGAGGGTTTACCAATGCAGGGAGGGTTTACCAATGCAGGTAAGGCTTTAGGCCTTTATATCTCTCTCCCTTCAGTGTAATCTGCTTAACAGAAACATTAGGGGGGGAAGGGGCTTTAGGCCTTTATATCTCTCTCCCTTCAGTGTAATCTGCTTAACACAAACATTAGGGGGGAAGGGGTTTTTAAACAATGCTGCTGTGTATAATGTATAAGGTTTTTTACAATTAGATAGATGTAATCCTTGGTATTGTAAGGGTTAGTTTGTTTTTAAATTGTCTTTTCTGGTTGTTACTTACAGTATATATTGATTTTGGTTTACTTGCTTGGTTAAAATACTGTAGTTAAGTTGACTTGTTTGGAAGTGTTTGTACAGTATTTACTGGTAGAGTAGCTTGCAATTATATTGTTAACATTCATTTGCAGAATGTACAGTACTGTATATGGTGCATAGATTTAATGCTATGCATCATTTACAGTATACAATGTACTGTAAATGCAATGTACTGTGTGGATTGTAATGTTATGTTTTATACTGTACAGTATGCTATTCATTAACTTCATTGCTCTACACATCTAGGGATTTCATTCCACCTTACCACCTTTCCTACACATGATTTGTGCTGTAGGCATTGGTTACTGTACAGTATATTACTGTATGCTAATGCAGATGTGTGATGCTTTGAGACTGTCATTTATACTTTGACAAGTCTACCTTTTGGTGTGTAGTGTGCATTATCCTTAGCGTTGTATACAGTAGGTGCCTTTAAACCCAGTAACCTACTGTATTGTGATTCACTTTGATTCTCCCTAGTGTTTTTTGAGTCACTATCCTTTTCATGATTAGGGTTGACAGTGTGTGTCGTTCCCTAGTGCTGTTCATTAGTGTTTAAGGGTCCATGCCTCTTTTTTAAGTGTTTTTAAATCATGTACTGTTTATTCATCCCTTTTTGCACTGTGTCAAATAAATAAACAAATATATCAATTGCATACCTGAGTGCTCCCATACGGGTTACTTTTTTCTCTTTTCACTCACATACAGTATGTATATATATATATATATATATATATATATATATATATATATACAGTATATATATATATATATATATATAAATATAGCTGTATGATATATATATATATATATATATATATATATATATATATATATATATATATATATATATATATATATACACAGTGTATATATGTATACTGTATGTATATATATATATATATATATATATATATATATATATATATATATATATATATATACAGTGTATATATATATACAAAGTATATACTGTACAGTATATATTTATTTCTCTTCATGTCTTTATTTATTTATTTATTTAGATTTATTTATTAATTGTGGGGCTGCTGTGCGTGAATTTTTTTTATTGGGGGTGGGGGGGGTGTTTGGCCCTCAGCACTCAGAAACACAGGCCAGACAGATTTAAACACACACACAATAGGGGGAGGTTTTTTTACATAGCTTGCAGGGAAGTTTAACGCACACACAATAGGGGGATAGGGGGAGGGTTTTTTACATAGATTAGAGAGAAGGCAGGGCGTTTTAAAAGCGAGAATAGGGGAGGGGGTTTTACATAGATTTTATTTATTTATTTAGATTTATTTATTAATTGTGGGGCTGCTGTGCGTGAATTTTTTTTATTGGGGGTGAGGGGGGTGTTTGGCCCTTGGTGTGAGTTTACGACTTGCAGCAGCAGCACAATGAATAAATATAAATAAATAAATAAATAAATAAATGACAATAAATACATTTGAAATACATTTTTATTGATAGTGTACATGTGCAGGGGGTCTCCGGAGCTGAAGCGCACAGGTTTCAGGTCTGGGGACCCCGTGCCCCCCGAGATACAGGCCCCTTTAGGGGGTGCCGGTATCCCTCTGCTCTGCTTGGTTTACAGGCCGCGATCACGTGATCGGGACCTTTAAACGCAGAGCACTCAGCACTCAGAAACACAGGCCAGACAGATTTAAACACACACACAATAGGGGGAGGTTTTTTTACATAGCTTGCAGGGAAGTTTAACGCACACACAATAGGGGGATAGGGGGAGGGTTTTTTACATAGATTAGAGAGAAGGCAGGGCGTTTTAAAAGCGAGAATAGGGGAGGGGGTTTTACATAGATTTTATTTATTTATTTAGATTTATTTATTAATTGTGGGGCTGCTGTGCGTGAATTTTTTTTATTGGGGGTGAGGGGGGTGTTTGGCCCTTGGTGTGAGTTTACGACTTGCAGCAGCAGCACAATGAATAAATATAAATAAATAAATAAATAAATAAATGACAATAAATACATTTGAAATACATTTTTATTGATAGTGTACATGTGCAGAGGGTCTCCGGAGCAGAAGCGCACAGGTTTCAGGTCTGGGGACCCCGTGCCCCCCGAGATACAGGCCCCTTTAGGGGGTGCCGGTATCCCTCTGCTCTGCTTGGTTTACAGGCCGCGATCACGTGATCGGACCTTTAAACCAAGCAGAGGGCTACCGGCACCCCCTAAAGGGGCCTGTATCTCGGGGGACTGGGGTCCCCAGACCTAAAACCAACGCGGTTCAGCTCCGGAGACCCCCTGCACATCTACACTATCAATAAAAATGTATTTCAAATGTATTTATTGTCATTTATTTATTTATTTTTTGGCGGCTGCTGTGTGTGTGTATTTTTTTATTGTGGGTAGCGGGAGGGTGGGTGAATGGGGTATTCGCCCCAACGATGGTTGGGGAGGGCTTGCGGGGGGGGGGGGGGGTTGGGGTAGCGGGAGGGCTTAACCCCTTCATGACCGTAGCGGTATTAACTGCTACGATCGTGAAGGGGTTAAGTGCACCCGCAACCCCCCCCCCCCTCCCGCAAGTCGTAAACTCACACCAAGGGCCAAATACCCCCCCTCACCCATCCCCACTACACACAATAAAGCGGGCACGGTGGGTTAACCCCTTCATTGCCTTAGCGGCTATCCGCTATGGTAATGACGCAGCATTTTCCGTATTTTTAATAATATTGATCAGGAGCAGGGGGGGGGGGGGGTTCCCTGAGCATTAATCATTAATTTCTGGCTCAGGGAACCCCCTGCTCACTGTACAATATTATTAAAATAATGCTTCTTTACCATAGCGCATAGACGCTAAGGTAAAGAACGAGTGTTTATTTATACTGTATATTGTATGTGTTTTATTGATACTGTACATGTGCAGAGGGTCTCCAGAGCAGAAGCGCACAGGTTTCAGGTCTGGGGACCCCGTGCCCCCCGAGATACAGGCCCCTTTAGGGGGTGCCGGTATCCCTCTGCTCTGCTTGGTTTACAGGCCGCGGTCACGTGATCGGGGCTTTTAACGCAGAGCTGGATACCGGCACCCCCTAAAGGGGCCTGTATCTCGGGGGGCACGGGGTCCCCAGACCTAAAACCAACGCGGTTCAGCTCCGGAGACCCCCTGCACATCTACACTATCAATAAAAATGTATTTCAAATGTATTTATTGTCATTTATTTATTTATTTTTTGGCGGCTGCTGTGTGTGTGTATTTTTTTATTGTGGGTAGCGGGAGGGTGGGTGAATGGGGTATTCGCCCCAACGATGGTTGGGGAGGGCTTGCGGGGGGGGGGGGGTTGGGGTAGCGGGAGGGCTTAACCCCTTCATGACCGTAGCGGTATTAACTGCTACGATCGTGAAGGGGTTAAGTGCACCCGCAACCCCCCCCCCCCCCTCCCGCAAGTCGTAAACTCACACCAAGGGCCAAATACCCCCCTCACCCATCCCCACTACACACAATAAAGCGGGCACGGTGGGTTAACCCCTTCATTGCCTTAGCGGCTATCCGCTATGGTAATGACGCAGCATTTTCCGTATTTTTAATAATATTGATCAGGAGCAGGGGGGGGGGGTTCCCTGAGCATTAATCATTAATTTCTGGCTCAGGGAACCCCCTGCTCACTGTACAATATTATTAAAATAATGCTTCTTTACCATAGCGCATAGACGCTAAGGTAAAGAACGAGTGTTTATTTATACTGTATATTGTATGTGTTTTATTGATACTGTACATGTGCAGAGGGTCTCCAGAGCAGAAGCGCACAGGTTTCAGGTCTGGGGACCCCGTGCCCCCCGAGATACAGGCCCCTTTAGGGGGTGCCGGTATCCCTCTGCTCTGCTTGGTTTACAGGCCGCGGTCACGTGATCGGGGCTTTTAACGCAGAGCTGGATACCGGCACCCCCTAAAGGGGCCTGTATCTCGGGGGGCACGGGGTCCCCAGACCTAAAACCAACGCGGTTCAGCTCCGGAGACCCCCTGCACATCTACACTATCAATAAAAATGTATTTCAAATAATTTTTAATGTGTGGATGTTTGCGCAGAGAGAGAGCAGCGGATCTCTCTCTGCTGCAAACACATCTCGCCCCCGCCGCCCATACAGTAGTATCATTTATGTATGTGCATATACAGTACAGTACTGTACAGTACTGTATGTTAGGGCTTACAGGGGTTGTTGTTATACAGTACTGTATATATATATACTGTATACTGCATTACAATTCATTATAGGGGACGGCTTCACAGAGAATAGCTCGCAAGCGCCACCATGTGTATTTTGACGGCATTGCAGTATTGTAACCAGCCGGAATAAAAAGCTTAAATTCCTGCCGGAAAATAACGCAATGCACTCTGGCTGAAAAATATCAGAAACCTGAATACACCCGAGTATACCCGAATTCGCGGGACTAGCCGTGCTCGAATAAAGTGTGTCGCCAGTGTACTTTAGCCACAGTCACAGCCCATTGATCTTCGGTAGGGAAAGCTTGAGCATATCTGGTATAGTGATCTGTGATCACCAGTACATTTCCGATACCCCGGGTGTCAGGTTCAATGCAAAGAAAATCCATACACACCAGATCCATAGGTCCTGAACTCTTCAGATGGGCCATGGGTGCCGCCCAGGTGGGTAGTGTTTTCCTTTGTATACAACGGCTGCACTTTCTACAATGTATCTCCACAGATTCTCTCATTTTGGGCCAATAGAATCGATTACGAAGTAGCCCGAATGTTTTGTCAATGCCAAGATGACCATGGTCATCATGTAATGCCCGGAGTACCATGGTTTGCAGAATCTTGGGCAGAAATAACTGTCGCCTGTCAGGATGGTTGTGATACGGTATGATCCTATACAATAGACAGTTGTCCAGTTCAAATTTTCCCATCTCCTTCATTAGTAGAGCTACCAGTTCTTTAGGAGCTCATTTAAGTATGGAAGGATTATCTTGACAAACTATTCCAACTACTGGATCCTGAATTTGATATTGCACCAAATCCTTCCAGGCAATAATCTTATCTGAAGTGACATTCATTCCTTCTGGATGTCGGTATGCCCTAGGAATCGCTCCTGATTGACATCCTAATGAATCTGCTTTCCTTAATTCAGAAAAAGCTACTTGATCATCTACCACTGCTGCTATGGAGCATAACGCCTGTATGCCAGGTCCCGGAATTTCCTCCCATACTTCCTCGTCGGGAGCAGGGTTGAGCCCTGGTCTTCGCGACAGGACGTCCGCACCAATGTTCGTAGGCCCCGGCTTATATTTAAGGTTGAATCGATAGTTTGACAGTGCCGCTAACCAACGGTGGCCTGTAGCATCTAGTTTAGCAGAAGTGTTGATATAGGTCATAGGATTGTTGTCAGTCCTCACTTCGAATTGAACGCCATACAAGTAGTCATGCAACTTATCCACTATAGCCCACTTGAGGGCCAGAAACTCCAGTTTGTGGACTGGATAGTTTTGTTCGCTTGGTGTCAGACTTCGACTGGCATATGCCACCGGCCGAAGCCCAGTGTCATATTTCTGGTGTAATACTGCTCCCAAGCCATTGAAGCTAGCATTCACATGCAGAACATACTCTCGATCAGGATCCGCATACGCCAACACCGGAGCCTGGGTTAAAGTTGTCTTCAGCCCTAGAAATGCCTGTTCACATGCAGTGGTCCACTTCTCCCCAAATGGTGCTTGAGCTGACGTGACTTTCCATCCAGTGTCTTCGGGGTAGATTTCAAGGAGGTTGTTGAGAATTTTGGCTTTACCCGAATAGCCTTCCACAAATCTTCGGTAGTACCCACAAAACCCCAGAAATGACCGCAATTCTTGGACGTTATTGGGTCTCGGCCAAAACACCACTGCTTCTATTTTCCCAGGGTCGGTAGTTATTCCTTAGGCCGACACAATATGGCCCACATAAGTCACTGACGTGCGGCAGAACCGACACTTATCCATGGACAGCTTAAGCCCTTCATTACTGAGTCGATCCAGCACTTTCAACAGCCGTTCCTCATGCTCCTCCAGTGTTTTCCCGAACACTATGATGTCGTCAAGGTACACCAGGCATTCCCGAGGATTCATATCCCCAATGGTCTTTTCCATCAGATGCTGGAAGGTGGCTGGAGCACCGCATATCCCTTGAGGCATACACGTGAACTGATAAAATCCCAAGGGGCAGATGAAAGCTGTCTTTTCTTGGTCTTCAGAGTCCATTGGCACCTGATAGTATCCGGACCTCAAGTCCAGCACGCTAAACCACTTATTCCCAGATAGGGCGTTCAGGAGGTCTTCAATGCGCGGAAGGGTGTACTGATCGGGTACAGTATGGTTGTTCAAGGTTCTATAGTCCACACATAGGCGTACCGTCCTGTTCTTCTTGCGCAATTCCATGATAGGCGATGCATAAGGACTACGTGATCCTGGGACAATGCCAGCCTCCTCCATTTCGGTTAGCAGCTTCCTCACATCTTCCACATTCCTCAGCGCGATGCGACGAGATCGTTCGCGGAAAGGCGTCGTATCGTTAAGTTGGATGGTATGCTGGGCTCTGCGGCTGCATCCAACATCCATATCGCTGATGGAAAATACTTCACGTCGGCTTTCTAGCTTGGCCTGTAACCTTTTTTTCCAATCCTCAGTCAAGGGTGAATCTCCGAAATCAAACGCCAACTTAGGGGCCGCAGTGTAGACGGTAGCGGCCGGTAGCCTAGCTTCTGTCTTTCCTTCTGGAGTCACTGGATATATTCTACCCAACTGCTGCCCGTGATCAATGGGCATGGGATAGGGGGAAAGGTTCCTCACATAGACCTGGGTTCTACACGGAATTCTAAACAGCCACTCTTTCACTGAGGCCAACACCCTGTATCTAAACAGCTGGTCATCGTCTGCAGTACTCTCCAATGAGAATAGCCGGTCCTCCCTGCGTCTTTTGGGGTAGCAACAAGCTGCTGTCATCATCCTTTCTTCCCCTTTAGGAATCTCAGTCAATCCATGTTTAATGTTATACAACACCCCGTGCTCTTCTTCGGCAGCGATCCTTCAGCATGCCTCTTGTAACGCCGGGAACGCGGCTAGAGCCAGCAACGGTAGTTCACCCACCTCCTGCAAGTACATATGGATCACGGCTTGTACTATGTCAGTATTAGTCCCCATAATTATAGGGGCACTGGGATGGTCTTTGGGTTCTGGGCACACTAACGCTTCCACTTCCATCGGGTGATGCTTGCCGGTATTCAACTGTGGAATGTCCAGATGTACCCTCACCAATCCATCGATGGGGTAGTCTTCATGGCTTAACCATCTCAATCTCATGGAGTCTGCAGACAATAGGGGTAACCGGTGAAGGTGCTGGTCGTAGAAGGGTCGATATACAATGGTTACTTGGGAACCAGTATCCAGTAGAGCAGACACATAGATACCCTCAATAACGACCTTGACAATAGCCGGCGGCCCGATGCGGCTATTCATCTGGAGTGGGGCCGGCGCATCATTGGCCTCCAGAGCAGTGCCCTCGGTGGACACAAAGCCGGTTTCCGCGGTCCGGGGGATGCACAGCATGGATTTCGCAGGTCGGGACGCAATCCTCCGTTTTGCAGGACATTGGGAAGAGATATGCCCCATCTTGCCACAGCTGTAGCACTGGATATTACACCTTAGGAAACTGTTCCTGAAAGCAGAGGGAGATCTTCCAGAGGTGGAACCTCCACGGTCAACCTTGTGTTCCTCAGGCTCCTCCTTTTTTTGACTCACTTCCCCAGCAGGCCCTGCTTTAGTCTCTCCCTTCTTGGCTTCCTTGGGGTTTTGGCTTCCTTGGGGGGAACCCCCGTTTTCTTGGCCGGGTTCAAATCCCGACCCAACAGCACGGTCTCAGGGGCCATAAGTTCGTCAAAAGACAAGGCTTGACCCGGCACGACGCATTCGCTGACCCTTACGGATACTGGATGTAAGGCGAGAAGTCCCCTCAGGAGTTGCGTGGTTCGCAGTCCGTCGGCATCAGCCTTCTGCACTACTTTCCTCCTCACCAGAGTCCAAAGATCCAAATGTAGGCACCTAAGAAAATCAGATACCATTTCCCCTTCTTTCTGGGTCAGTGCATGGAATTTGGCCATCCGTGCCAAACGCGTCCACCGGGGTCCCGTAGGCTTTGGTGAGTGCATGAAGTATCCCATGCGTGTCGGCATCCAGATGGTCATCTCTGTAACAATGCACAATGTGGGAAGCGGGTGGTCCTAGGCATTCAATAATGCGCTGCCTCCTCACAGCGTCAGTGCAGGACCATTCAGGGAGTACCTGCTCAGCATGATCCAGCCATTCCTCAAATCCTACTTCTCCCAATGGCGTCAGTTTGTCCCCGGAGAATGCCTTCAGCTTCCGGTACTGATGCGACTGGGTGGATTGATGTATGGCCTGATTCTGGGCATATATCCCATTCAGTGGCAAATAGTACTTTACGCCAGGTGTGATCTGCATCATACTTATGGTCTATAACTTGGGCCGTGGCCAGGAACGGAAGTTTCCTCACCTGATCCCCTATGGTGCCCAAGGAGGTGGCTGCGGGGACGTTCCCAACGGCAATGGCGCAGGTCAGTGGAATATGGTTTTGTTGGGCCCACTTGTGCACCTCGGGCTGTGAGGGCACAAACATGGCTAAACAGGATTGCACAATTTAATTTCTGAATGGGGCACCCCGGGTCTGAGATCTCAGCAGCGCCTCCAAATGTAGCCCTCTTTCCTGCTGATCTAGAGCGACTACTAGTGCTGCATGTACCTGCTGGCTCAGCGAGATCTGGGCCTCCGCTAATTGGGAGCCTCGGGTAATATTAGGGTCTTGGCAGCGCCTCCTCTTAAACAGTAATAAGTGAGATTCCCCTAGGTAATCTC
This sequence comes from Ascaphus truei, assembly GCF_040206685.1. Lineage (NCBI taxonomy): Eukaryota > Metazoa > Chordata > Amphibia > Anura > Ascaphidae > Ascaphus > Ascaphus truei. Next base: position 454,482,081 of record NC_134484.1, on the reverse strand, counting down.
CACAATAAGTGAGATTCCCCTAGGTAAGAATAATGATAACACACTTCAACTTTGTAACCATTTACTAATATGTAATTGCATAACCTTAGCTTATACCTATTAGGGATAACACACATATAATACCAATGAATGGCTGACATGCAGTAATATACACCTGTGGCTCGGCCACTCCTATAGAGTAATGTCACTTCCCACCATAGCATGCACCCCACACCGTGTCCAATATATATATATATATATACTCGATTCCTTGGTCATTCAACCCAGTGTCCCCAAAGAGTCCTCCCCCAAGGCGGGATCAGCGCCTGATGGTACCGGTGTTGGTGCACTTATTACATACCTTCCGACTACTCCTGCAGCCGGCAACAGTCTTCAAAACGGATCTGCCGATCCAGCGTAGTCTCTCACGAGTTGGTGATGTCCAGCAGCTTGAGCCCAAACCACTGTTCACACACCACAGCTCCGCGAACACTGTGTCCCTATCTGCTACTGCAGTAAGGGAATAGGTGTCTCTCTCTCTAGGGCGTTCCCTGCAGCACCACAAGCTAATGGTGACCCAGGGTCTGCATTGGGCCTGAGGGGATATCTGGCCTATGCAGGTGGGTCACTGACCCCCTGCACACACACAACCTCTCCCCTTGTTCCTCCGGTGCCCTCTGGCTAGCATGGTCTCTCCCCCATGCTTCCTTTCCTGCCTGCCAGCAATCCCTGCACTCCTATTCGTTCCCTGGTGTCAGGTGGCTCTGCTGAGGCTCATGGGACTTGTAGTTTACTTCAGAGCCTCCTGGTGATTGTCCACACATTCGCGCGCTTTACACTGCGCGCGCGAACTCTCCCCGCTCCTCCTAGTCGCGCCTGACTATTGCGCAATGCCCAACAACATGGCGGCGCCCTGTGCTATCGGGCCGCCACGGAACCTCCAAACACTCCCTCACGGCACCACCCACGATAGTACCCTGCTGCGGAGTTACAGAGAGAACAGACACCCCTACACATACATACTGTATGCACACATACGTAGTTACTGTATGGGCACAAGACCAAGTGTTGGTAATTTCTTATGAAGGCCTAAGAATGCATATAATTTAAAATAGTGGGAATAGTTGGTACAATAGTTGGTATAATAGCGGTTTGTTCATTTAAATTTCCCTTATATTTCCTTCATTATGTTTAAACACATACTGTAGTAATAGGTTTTTTTCCGGTATTGATATAGCTGGGGAATAGAATGTATTTTATCACACTTAAACACTTCCATCTTAGTATACAAGCTTTATACAGTATTACAGTAGTGTTTTTCTTACCACTATTTAGCAAATATTTTTTTGTATATCACTTAAATTAAAATAGCATATATTTACTTTAATGACAAATGTTGTCCAGACTAGAATTCCTATAATTTAACTCACTGTTCACATTTTGCATTATTTTAAGATATTCTGACATATAATAATATATCATTTGTGAAGATATATTTCTGCTAAATAAAAATAAACATTCTAAATAATAAGTAGCCGTTTTCTAGAACTAGAGTAAAGGCTTGATTTGGCTATAAAGACATGACAAATCAGCTTATTCTGTAAGCTTATTTAAAGGAAATTAAATAGCACATTAAAGGCAAGATAAAGCATGTTCACTATTACAACAACTGCTATATTAAACACCCTGCATACGGAAACACTGCATTACACCCTGTTATAAATGAATATCATTGAGCATTACAGTACAACTGTGAAGAACTAGCCTAACCCACCAATTGCAGTACTCTGGACAGTTGCCTATTCATAACTGGACATTGAAATACAAATCGTCTACTTCCCTAATCTGGCTGCTCTAAGGTTGCTATCGAAAAAACATTGTTCAAAACAATTTTCAGATCCATTACACCTGAAACTTTAGAAAAATAAAAATAGTCACCAGCACAGTCACAATGACAAGCCAGATAATAAGAGTAATGTAACTACGTGTATGAGATTTTACCATTAAGAATCTCAGCACTCCCAATTCTCAATTTTCAAGGGTTGGGGACAGACCTATGTGAGAGGACTCAAATGTTAGCTACTGATGTTTCTATCCCTCCATCATAATTTCATTCATTTGAGAATGTGTAACCGGACTGCTGCCCTTCTTTTTGATGAATCTCCCCAAAGAAGGTAAGGATCAGCGCTTCTATAGATTCCATTGATAGTAAGTAATAGGGAATAATAATATAGTGGTATAAATCAATGTTAGAAAGTGTCACACATATACAATATGTCTGTCTGATCCAGACAAGTGAATTGATGCACAGTGACCAAAATGTGTAATAGATTATCTGTGACTTAAGTGAAAAAGTGACACATACAGTACAGTATAAATACAGGTAGAACTCCCGGCTCAAACCCTCCCGTAGGAAATGTCTCGTGTTCCAGGGGGAGCAAAGGAGGTCACCATAAAAAAAAGAGGGCACAACGTTTTAAGACTGCTGGTAATGTTTTGATGGATGATTATTTTTGATGATGCATTATTATTTTGGGTACAATTTCAGGTGAAATCACTTAATATCTGAGCCAAACAATTTAACAGTCCATTTAAAACATTCTTCGCTTGGGTTGCTTGTCTCAAAAAACTGTGGCTACACTTTAAAATATAGACAGCAAGAGAAAAAGTCACCCAGCCACCCAAAAGCACTCACAGTTACAGCATCTATATTATCTTCACTCCAATTGCGTGTAACCTGTTACACTTATCTGAAGAAAGCCCAGTTTTGGGCCTGAAACATTGAATTTTGATGTATTCTTTCAAATTAAAAGGCATTTGAATTGAACCACAAGATGCTGCAGTTGGAATTAATGCTTCACCCCCCGACCCCTTAAAATAACAGTGATTATTATATTGGGAAAATGTCAGATTTCCTATGGCACTAGCATAACACGGCATCACACATTTCAGTCCCCATACAGGAGGACTTCATTAGAACAGAAACAGTGGTTAATAAAAGTACTGCCAGAAGACACTCCATGACATGCTACTGTACTCTCATTTGCTGTAGTATGTTACACTGGATATTGTTACATGAAAGAATTGTGTGCGTGTGTGTGTGCAAAGCAATTACAACAGATTATTTTCGTTTTGTTTCCTAGGAGTGCATGATATTTTCCATATACTGTACTGTACTAAGGATCAGAGACCAAATTCCTGTATATTGCTTCTTAGGCTTGTGGGCTGCAATTTTCTCTTTTTCTTGTTTAGTATAATACATACAGATGCAGTATTGTCTGTGGAGCTGTGGCTGAAAAAGCTTAAAGCCATGGCTCTGGTGATAGTGCTGCTGCGATCGCACTGCTGGGGTTCCATGGATCTGACCCCCCATAGCTATACTCTGGTGGAGGGGCACCCACAGTCGCGGTCACACAGCTTGCCTCAGTGCTGGAGACTCTAATTTTCACTACATCTGCCATTGTATATTTTGTAGCACACAATGATGTTTTACCCAGATTGATTATCTACTGAAGCCAGAGCCCATTTTCCCCCTGAGTGGAATAGAGCAGCAAATCTACTAAACCAGGGATCTCCATGTGGTATGACTAGCATAGCCTTCCTTAGAGATATCCCAAGATAAGTTTATGTGCTGTACAAACTAAAAATAAACATTACTCATATTTATTATTGGTTATGGAATATGGCATCTCACATCAAAATGGGGAATCTGTTGAAAGTTTTTATTTTTAATACTCTAGCTTAGTATAGATCTGGTGATAAACAAGACAAGGATATAGACACCGCCCATGATGACCAAGCCAACTGCAACTCATTTAGGAGCTATACAAGTAATCTAAGAGCGAAGCTAACATGGTAAGATGAACTAGTTTGCCTCTACGCGTATGCTGAAGATGATACATTATGTGCAACCACTAATGAACACGTCAACAGTTTTAGAAGAGACAAAAAAACAAGGCGCACAACGCACATAGTGAAGTACAATAAAAATAAAAGTTTACTTGTAAAAATATATATAATCTGCGTACATCAATAGAGTAAAATATAGGCAGTTGGTAATTGGGTATACCACACCAGTACACAGCTCCAGACGGCACTCCTCACTCAATTGTAGGGTGCAGGGGATCTCTCCTCATCTGATGTCAAGCTGGTAGTTGTGGAAGCCGTCTCCCTCTCACTCAAGACGGGGCAGGTCTCAGTCTCTGCTGCTGGATAGTCCTGGAGCAACTGTCCTCATCCGCGTGTAGCAGCCTCCGCTCACATCCGCATCCAAGCACGTTAGTCACGTGTCGCTACTTCTCCATGGAGCGCCCGATCGTGACGTCACAGTCCGGTCGCACTATTCTAACGAACCGCCTGCAAGGTCTCACTCAGTGTGGTGTAGCTAAGGATACACGCGGCTTCTTAGGAAGATGTAATAGGCACAAAGTCTTGTGTGAGACAGGGAAACACTTACTGAGTGTTAACACCAACAAGAGGGTAATAAAAACGAGCACTGACACCCTCCAACGCGTTTCGTAACTCGTGGTTACTTCTTCAGGGAATGTATGCAGATGGGGGGGGGGGTTACACATATATATACACCCACTAATTAATCAATTAGATTTCATGGTGTCAAGTTGCTGCTCAAAAACATTAAAGGTGCAGTGACTAGCTCATTCAAAAAGCTGCAATACAATGATGTCAAATGAAAAAACAAAATATCTAGTACAATCTTTATACATTCAACAATAAAATACAATTTATAAAAACAGATATATATCCTAAAATCGAACAGTGAGTATCTGAAAGAGATATAAAACAAGTTTAAAGACATGCATGATTCGTTGCAATTCAGCATATATAAACAGGAGCAGAAAAACACAACTAATACAAAGACCAGATATCTATATCTTCATTTAACCCCTTAGGGGATAGGGAGTTAAGTTGATAAATCCAGAATGTTTCTTGGTATGAGAGACTTTTAGTTCTATCTCCTCCCCTTCTTGCCCTAGGGACCAATTTGATACCTTTAAACATTAATTTAGATGGGTCTTTATTATGATGTGATGCAAAGTGGCGAGAAACACTATGTTTCTCATAACCTGCTTTAATGTTTCTAACATGCTCCTGTATCCTGATTTTAAGGCATCTTTTGGTGCGACCCACATATTGTAGGACGCATTCACAATTAATCATGTACACCACATGGGTCGTATTACAATTTATAAAAGAGTCAATAGCAAAGATTTCATTTGTTGTAAAGGATTTAAAAGTTTTTTTCTCTGGATGTACATACCTACAAATAGAGCACTTCCCACATTGATAATTTCCTAGGGGTTTATCCCCAAGCCAGATTTTTGTAATTGGCTTTGTGCGGGCAGAGCACACATCACTGGGTGCTAGTGCATTTTTTAAATTTTTGGCCCTCCTGTAGGTGAATTTAGGAAAATCAGATATATGATTATGTATATACTGACCCATGTACAGGTTTGCGAAACTGGGGGCAAATCTAGTACCCATCGCAGTTCCGCAAACCTGTAAAAAGAACTCTGTCAAAAATAAAAAATAATTATGGGTCAGTATGAATTCAATGGATTTCAAGATGAACTCTATATTGAGGTGATGTAGAGTGCTGTCTGTCTCTAGAAAAAATTTCACTGCCTGCAGTCCTTTATCGTGTGGTATATGTGTGTAAAGTGCTTGGACGTCACACGTGATCCATTTATATGTACTCTTCCACTCAAAGTCTTGAAATGTAAGAAGAACTGAGGATGTATCTTTTAGATAGGAAGGTAATTGAGTAACATATACTTGTAGAAAAAAATCTACATATTGCGAAAGATTCGCAGTTAGGGAGTCTAGATTTGCCCCCAGTTTCGCAAACCTGTACATGGGTCAGTGGGAACTACAGAATATCTGGACTAATAACCCATACAGCCAACAAATTATCCTTTGGCGTCGTTATATAGACGATATCTTGTGTGTATGGGAAGGTGATGAGGTGTCTGTCTGTTCCTTTCTCTCCTATCTGAATACGAACGATAGAAATTTGATTTTTACACATGTATCGAACCCACAGAGTATTAACTATTTAGATCTTCAATTAACAGCATTGGACAATGGGAATGTTTCAACAAAAGTTTATTTCAAAGAAATCGATGCCAATAACATTCTAATGGCTAATAGCAACCACAAAAAATCGTGGATTACGAACATTCCCAAGGGCCAATTTATTCGCGTTAAGCGAAACTGTAGTGGGGAACAAGATTTTGAGATACAATCAAAAGCATTGTTTGACAAATTTCTGGAGAGAGGGTACTCTAGTGCTAGTTTAACTAGAGATCTAGATGCAGTCCGATCTATGGATAGACAGCTGATGCTAATCCCAAGAAATAAGGAATCACATAGGGGACAAAGTAATGTGCTGGAAATACCTTTTATTACTACATTTAACTCAATGAACAAGAAAATTGAAAGCATAATAAGAAAACATTGGGCAATTCTAAGTTCCGATCCAGTACTAAATAATCATATATCTGATTTTCCTAAATTCACCTACAGGAGGGCCAAAAATTTAAAAAATGCACTAGCACCCAGTGATGTGTGCTCTGCCCGCACAAAGCCAATTACAAAAATCTGGCTTGGGGATAAACCCCTAGGAAATTATCAATGTGGGAAGTGCTCTATTTGTAGGTATGTACATCCAGAGAAAAAAACTTTTAAATCCTTTACAACAAATGAAATCTTTGCTATTGACTCTTTTATAAATTGTAATACGACCCATGTGGTGTACATGATTAATTGTGAATGCGGCCTACAATATGTGGGTCGCACCAAAAGATGCCTTAAAATCAGGATACAGGAGCATGTTAGAAACATTAAAGCAGGTTATGAGAAACATAGTGTTTCTCGCCACTTTGCATCACATCATAATAAAGACCCATCTAAATTAATGTTTAAAGGTATCAAATTGGTCCCTAGGGCAAGAAGGGGAGGAGATAGAACTAAAAGTCTCTCATACCAAGAAACATTCTGGATTTATCAACTTAACTCCCTATCCCCTAAGGGGTTAAATGAAGATATAGATATCTGGTCTTTGTATTAGTTGTGTTTTTCTGCTCCTGTTTATATATGCTGAATTGCAACGAATCATGCATGTCTTTAAACTTGTTTTATATCTCTTTCAGATACTCACTGTTCGATTTTAGGATATATATCTGTTTTTATAAATTGTATTTTATTGTTGAATGTATAAAGATTGTACTAGATATTTTGTTTTTTCATTTGACATCATTGTATTGCAGCTTTTTGAATGAGCTAGTCACTGCACCTTTAATGTTTTTGAGCAGCAACTTGACACCATGAAATCTAATTGATTAATTAGTGGGTGTATATATATGTGTAACCCCCCCCCCATCTGCATACATTCCCTGAAGAAGTAACCACGAGTTACGAAACGCGTTGGAGGGTGTCAGTGCTCGTTTTTATTACCCTCTTGTTGGTGTTAACACTCAGTAAGTGTTTCCCTGTCTCACACAAGACTTTGTGCCTATTACATCTTCCTAAGAAGCCGCGTGTATCCTTAGCTACACCGCACTGAGTGAGACCTTGCAGGCGGTTCGTTAGAATAGTGCGACCGGACTGTGACGTCACGATCGGGCGCTCCATGGAGAAGTAGCGACACGTGACTAACGTGCTTGGATGCGGATGTGAGCGGAGGCTGCTACACGCGGATGAGGACAGTTGCTCCAGGACTATCCAGCAGCAGAGACGGAGACCTGCCCCGTCTTGAGTGAGAGGGAGACGGCTTCCACAACTACCAGCTTGACATCAGATGAGGAGAGATCCCCTGCACCCTACAATTGAGTGAGGAGTGCCGTCTGGAGCTGTGTACTGGTGTGGTATACCCAATTACCAACTGCCTATATTTTACTCTATTGATGTACGCAGATTATATATATTTTTACAAGTAAACTTTTATTTTTATTGTACTTCACTATGTGCGTTGTGCGCCTTGTTTTTTTGTCTCTTCTATAGCTCTAGGGGTGCTGGGACACCCCCAAGAAGGGCTGCAGACGCATCATACGTGACTTAACCACATTCAAGGTTGATTTTTTCTGATTATAATATCACTGTGCACTGCATATTGCCTATTGTGTTTCACTAATTATTAGCTGCGCACCAATCACCTATTTGTTCATCACGTCAACAGTTTGCCTGCAGTAACCAGTATATTCACAAGACATATAGAAGATTAAACTTTCCTTATGTAACCCTGCTTCCTATCACTTGGCAAGCTGTTACTCTGTGCTGTGTTACCTGCTGACTCACAGGGCCTGAGCCTCTGCCAAGGAGAGCCCGGGGTTCATACAATACATATATATATATATATAGGTTCGGTGCAGCGCCTCCACCTGCGACAGATCCCGCCAAAGGGGGAGTTAGTCTTCGCAGGACCTTTATACAAGAATTTCTCTCACACGACCATGTTCTAAAACCAATCTCGTTTACTGATAATTCAACCTTACGATACATTACATGCCATGACATTTCAATACGCTGGTACACAACATTTAACATGCCACGGAGGATATCCACATCTATGCGTCTCGGCGGATGCCAACAATAACTTGCGCCTCGGCGGACGCCAACAGTAATTTTCTCCCCAATCCCGCCACCGGGTGTTCCCACCCCGTGTCCAAATACGTTAAACAGTTCTCTCGCTCCCAACGGCCGTGTGTATGTTTATGGGTGGCTGCGCAGCCACTAGGTCTTAGGTGATTGAAAGGGTAAAGTTGGTGCACGTGATGAAATATCTGCCGAGCACTCTGGTGCTCGGAACTGCTACGGTTCTTCAAAAAGAGTCTCTGAGGATCCCCCGCTAGGATATGGGGCGCTTCTCCTCGATAGGGTAGTCTCGAACACAGCAATAGTTTAGGGGGGTAAAGCCCTTACTAAGGGTGTCCATAGCTCAGCTTGTCTCTACGGTGACTCAGGGCTAACTGGGCCGGGGGCACCTTGCCTGCGCCTGGGGGTACAACCTCCCAACGCAGTATCTCCATCTCCGCGGCTCTCCACGATGCTCTCTCCCCACGTGCGCGCAACCACCGCCTATATCTCTGGCAACTCCTCCGCTCATAGGCTAAACGCGCTCACCTGAGCCTCCCCGTGGGGCTGCTGGGTCAAGGGACTGCTCGTTTCCCGCCAATATGTATTCTCCTCCTTCGCGGGCGTTTGCAACTACTCCTTGCAAGCGCAACCTCTCATTACTCGGGGTGAATCAGGGGTCACGGCTACACTTATACTTGTTTATTTTCTAAAATATTTGCTAATGCTATAATCTAAGTCTGGATCTTCTTTAGTTCATTCAAGAACAAGTTCCAAGGAACAAGCACGCACCTCCATCTCAAAGTGAAATGTAAATGTAAGGAACTTTAAGAAGACTGATCCAGGACTTAAGATCAGTTAAAATTGGGGGCACTAGTGAGCCTGCTCCAGAATGGATGTCTAGAGACAGAGCTCCAGCAAAACAATCCGTACAAGTGCTACAAACATAATTTTTCCTGCATATAAATGCTTAAAATCTTTTCTTAAGTTAGCTAAAGATGACCAGTCAAAAAGAGGTCAGATTGCACAAGCATGGATAAATAATGCCAAAAAAGATCTAAACCTAGTTCACCTACAATACAATAGGAAGCACGTCAAGAATCTTCTCTGCTCTGTTCCAAGTCTGCAATCACGGAGTAGCTGCACTGCTTGAAAACCCTCATATTAATCTCTCTGATTTATCCCTTGAGAGGATATATCTAAGTTAACTCTTTCAACCGGATGAGTGAAGCAGAAAGCAGGATCAGCACATTGGAGGACACAGTACCCAACTGGCCTAAAGCTATTAAAGACCTCAAAATGCTTGTGGATGAGGTTGGAAGATGCTGAAAACAGAGACAGGTGCTCTAATATTCAAATGTTGGGCTTCATAATAGAAGGCTTTGAGGGTTATATTGAATCGTGAAAGCAGGCCTGGTCCAATAATCTGCAAAATATGAAGACACCCACAAGTACTGCAGATTTTACAAGAAGTAAAAATCAAAGCCCCAGTTTCCTGGCAGGGCATGAAAATGACAATCACAGCAGATATTGCAAAGGAAACTGCAAAAAAATCAAAGCAAGTTTTTGGCCATGAGAGAAGAATTGGAATCTCTTTAATTTAAATCTGGAATATACTGCATTCAGCAAAACTTAAGAGGACCATCAACAAGAAAATCAAGGTTTTCAATGACCCCAAGACAATGTGGATACATGTAAAGTTAAAACCTCTTACTGTAAATGTTGAGGTTTTATATTTTTGGTTTATTATATCCTTAAATTCTTTTTGACTTTGACAACAGTTTGGTGGAAAGGATCTGTTTATATAGAAATTATTAATATATTAATACTACTTGGTTTTTATTACTTGATGCATATCTGCCTATAAATAGAGATGGCGAACCTGTCCAAATTCAATCCATGAATTTTCCACTGTGTTTTTACCAAAGTACAATCTGCACATGGAAATCAGATTGATACTTCCAAATCTGTCACATCTGTTCTGGGGAGATTTTGTAAAATCCGCCATCAGATTTTATCTTAAATCCACTTGCATATTTTGAAAAATCCATTCCACCCAGAGTCTTAAATATGGAGGGAGTGAAAGCAAGCAAGCCCTTTTTTAGTAGTCCCAAACACTATAGATATCCCCTCAAAACTTCCTCCAAATAACATGTGGGGAGACACCTGTGCTCAAAAAGGAGCACAATTTAGATACCTTGAAGATATGCTATAGGGATATGCAAAGTATATTTAAATGACTCACACCCCACATTTTCAAATCAGAACTATATTGACAAGCCTAGAGCAGCTTGGGATGAAAGAGGTACAAGTGTCAGGCCCAGTATGAACATAACCAAGAACCTCTGCTATTCAGGACAGAAGTCCACTGCCACAGCATACTTTTGAGCTTCTCACTGCTCACACCTATAGCCCCGTCCCACCGGCTTCCTTTAAAAGCAGACCAATACATTAAAAGCATTTCCCTTCCTGGTTGCCAATATAAGGTTCCTTATGCACAAAAAGAAGCACACCTGAGATACAATGGGTATGTGGATCTCTAAAAGCGTATACCCACTATTTTACACAGTTTTTTCATCACAGTCTGGGTATACAAGTGCATGGTCAGCAAACCTACTCACAGACAGCTGTTTGACCTTTTGCATATCAGCAGTGTGAGAATGGTTACTATCCTGGCAATGTGAAACTGGTAGTGACGCCATACTCGGTACACATTGGTACCTGGTAGATTTCCTATAGCCATTAAACTCCTAAGCAACAACAGTGTGGTCTTCAGATAATGATGCGGGGGAGATGCAACATAAAATGAATGCTGCTAGAATCAGTTGAATGTTACATTAGATATTTACAATGCAGGACACAAAACTGCAAAGCTCCATGGAGTAAAAATAGTAATTGTGTCTAATTTCCACAGGTACAACAAATTAGTGAGTTAACTCACCGATTTGATCTTGTAGGTCACCCTGAACTTTTATACTAAATGTGGAGGAGATTCTTGAACTTTGAAAACCAATACAAGTATCATGCAGCTAAACCTTAAACTATCTTCGAAGAGCATAAAACCCAAAGGACAAAAATGATGGTCAGTTGTACTGTTGAGAGGAGATCTGAAAAGAGTTACAGTATCATGCTTCTGCAAATTTAAACAGTGAGCACCTGCAATCTTAGATTGCGATTAGTATTTCTCTATACTCCCAAGTCTCTCTTTATTGGCAAACAATGTTGGAAAGTGAGGTTTGGTGAAACTTAAAGCACAGCAATATTAGTGTCAGTCACAGGTTTTACAGTGTGGAAAGAAGCGAGAATAAAGAACAGCCCCAGCATGTTCCTCCTACATCAAACGGGATTGTAGATGCTGAAGATAGATGAATTCCAAGTCATCCCCTGTGGAATGATAGAAATATTTGGAGTTTATAATAAAGGGGCAGGTTAAATGTGGCTGTGCGTAGGGTGGAGAATGGAGAATGACAGTAGCCTGTCAATGGGGCATGGTGTTTACATTCAGGAAATAAATGTAATTTTTTGCAAATGTTTGGACCATGCTGGCAAGATCTGAGCTATAGGGTGATGATATTTGGCCCATATGGTTTGTTATTGTGGTGCAAGAGTGTCGCTTTGTTTGTTTTTGTAAAAACAAGTTGCATTCATTATTTTTAGTTTCACTAGCAGTGAATTAACTGTGTATGAATAAAAGTTATTTCTCCAACTTATGTCTCTTGGTAATACTTGTTCTAATATGTAGACCCATTAATGTACACCCATACTTAATACACTCAATATTATAAACAATAGTAGACCACAAAAACATACAGTATCCTACATTCCCTTTAGTCATTCAAAAGCATAGTGTTGTTTATTACATGAAAATATCATATTTGTTGAATGTTTCTGCCATTAGTATGTTCCATCATATATCTTTGTATTACACATGTAATGAAAGGGTTAAGTCCTGCACTCAGTACAACCATGTAGGTTTGACTTGACTTGTCCATTTTTCTTGTAGGCTACTTGCAGAGATAACGCTATGATAATTAGGTTTGGGTATGATTTGCATGTGAGTAAGCCAGGCGTCCGTTTAAAGTTAGTGATCCACTATCTTTCAGGAGAATGTGAGGACATCAAAACGCTTCACACCTTGGAGATATCCGTTATGACTTAGCATCCTGTTAACCCAATTTAGCGGATCGATAATTATTTAACGGACTCTGTGGATCTACTCCAATTAGAGTTGATGACACAGTGGTGGATGTAACTTTCTCACGTTTCCTCTGCCATCACAACCACTCTGCTACCATTTTATAGAAAATGTTTGGCCTCAATGTTCGCATTCTTTGCTTCCTCCATCAGTTTGAGTTGACCATGAATGTACAGTACAAAAGAAAAAAATGAAATTGAAACAATGATACAGGTGATTAGCTGATACAGTCAAAAGGTATTCAATTCCGCCTCTATTTCTCAAATTTAATGTTGCTATTCCTTTCTTAGCAGCACAACAAACTTCCATTAGCATTCATGTAAGAGTCTCCTGTCAGCTGACATAAATTGTTTGCCTTTGTAATTAATGAAGGAGAAAGAATTTCACTAAAGTTCTTCTTGTGCTAGTTTCTTCTCAAGTACTGAATCTAATTATTTCTTAACTGGCATTCTAGTGTTTATATAAAAAAAAAGAGAGAGAGAGAGACAGATAACATTTTCAAAACACAGAACAAAGGATATCCTTAGTGAAATCCACGGTGGTTGTGGTACATGAAACTAACTTCATTAGCAGATTCTGTGTACAGTACATATATCTCAGCAGAAACAACTGCTCACAGCTAAGAAGTCAATGTCAGGTTATTAGTGAAAAGGAAGATTTGATGCCATCCCGCAGATAGCTTTATTTTTTAAAATCTACACGTTATTTTCGCACCTTTTACAATAACGGGAGAAAGTTATTGAACAAATATCAGTGTTTATCTGTTCTTTTTGCTAGGAATATTGATTTTTTTTTTAACTGTTTAGGCTAAACAGTCAAGGAGAGAAAAATGAAGGAAAAGGGCTAGTTGTGGAAAATATTTTACAAACAGAAACTGATTCTGCGCGTTTAAATGATAGAAAAAGTATATCAATTCTAAAAAAATAAAATAAAACCATTTAAAAATGCATAATTTGGGGAAATTTTCGGCTCATTAGATTTAAACAATAATAATGCATTTTTTTGTGAAGTCATTTAACATATGGTTCACATCTTTCTGCATCTCTGAATTGTACGCATTAAGTTTGTTGCACTTAAAAATAGTTTCAATCTTATATTCTCTGGGGTCTATTTATTACATTGCAATTTTTGTCATGAAAAATCGCCTGAAAATGAAATGCAATTTGATGTGATAAAAATAATGAGTTTTCACCAATTTTCTTAAGAATTACCTTTGCAGAAGTATTGCTAAAACAAAAATCTCTTTAGCATGCACGTTTCGCATAAAATATGCAGGTGACATTGAGGATAAGAGAAATGGAAAGCAAGAGGGAGGTTGGATCATTTTCAAACAAGAATTTCACATGCAAACACATGCAACTATTGTGTTCTAACCCCAAATTGACTTAGCTAAGTAGATTGGAGGGATATACAGTAATAAGAGAGGGAACTTTACTATGATGGACATTCTCCCTCTCCCTTTCTCTGTAAAATCCTCTATCCTGCCTGTACGGCAATCTCTCTGTTAATTACCATGTGAATACTTAATTTTGATAGATTCCATTATTTCCATACAAAATTTGCATACTGCAAAAATGTAGACTGCCTGACCAAAAACACATTTATGTTGTTGCTACAGTATGTTAGGTCGTGATACAAGGAACAGTTCAAATACGTTATATTTCCTTATGCTTTTTCCTAGACTTTCCCTACCAATGATGCACTGTCTGTACAGAATGGCAAAATGTAACATACAGTAATCCCAGGTTTACTACTGTACGTCTAGCATGGTATTGCAACGTGTATGTGACGTATAGTAAGGCTATGTTACACTTGTGCAGACAAGTTTTTACAGATAAGCGAGACTGCCCTAACAAAAGTAGGTACTATAATGTCATTTTAACCGCAAAATCCCAGGGAACATCTCATTATTCTTTCAACTCAATCTCGCCATTGGCTTCGACACTGTAGAACTCTCCTCCTCCCCCCCCCCCCTGCTCTACACTCTCCAATCTATTGGTCTCCATAACACAACACTATCTTGTTTCACTTCCTATCTGTCTAACGATGCATTTAAATTTGATTCTCTGCGAAAGTTCAACTAATAATGGTGCAAAATTAGTAAACATCAACGAAATATCAGCAGCCAGTAAAACACTGTGTGTTTGCCCTATTTTTAGTCTCGGCATTAAGCAAATGTAAATATGTGAAAGAATGTTGCAGACAAATGTGGGGAAAATAGAGAGTTTGCCATTTAGCCCATTAAACGCAGTTGTAATTTATTTATTTATAAAAAGTTTTACCAGGAAGTAATACATTGAAAGTTACCTCTCGTTTTCAAGTATGTCCCTCATAGAGTTAAAATGACAAATAATACATGGTTACAAATACAGTTACATAAATGAACAGGGTATACATTATATACAATACATTGCATGCACAGTTAGAGAAGATGTATATTATAGGCGTATGAAACAGTTACAGACCAGATTAAAATGTGAGACAGCCTTAGTTTTGAAAGAACTTAAACTGGTGGTGGATGTGATAGTCTTCGGTAGGTTGTTCCAGTTTTGGGGTGCACTGTAAGAGAAGGAGGAGCGGCCGGGTACTTTGTTCAGCCTTGGGACCATGAACATTATGCATTTTGATGTAATTTTTGTATTGCTTGCGAGCACTGACTTAGCCGCCTTTTTTTCCATGACTCAAACAAATTTGACATGGTTTGTGACCTCATCTGAACTTTTCGCATATCTCTACTGAGAAATTACTTCTTCAAGGAAGTCTATACATCCTCCACCTGAAATTCTCAATCTCCAATCTTTTGCCTGTAGCATACAACTGATCATCTGCTAAAAGACTATGAGCATCCCGTCTGCCATCTTCATACCTTAGCAAGCCGCTCTCAGGAACACACAAAGCTTCTTCACTACTGACCATATGTGTCCACTTTCTCTTCCTTAAAGATGTGAAGCTCCTTGGAGCAGATCCCTACTTATTTACTCCTGGTATTGTTTATATCTAAATATCTAACTAAAGCTTGAGAACAAATAAATAAAGTTTGCTCCAAAAATGAATTGTGATAAGGTAGCTAGCCGAGATGAAGTCATATAGCAATTTATACTTTTTTTGGGTAATAAACAAAGTTAGCTCAATAAGGACCGTTACATACTGTATATATTAATTTACCTTAGCTTAATTAGTATTTTCTTTGAATCTCATTTGCAATGTAGTCTACCGTATTCCTTTCATTGTAAGGGATGGGTGAGGTCTGTTGTATTTACGTTATGTTGAAGACCAAATATATTGGAATCACAACTACTGTACAATTCCCTTCCCAGTTGGTCCTACAAAAAGGTAATATGTCCTTTAAGAGGACCAAAGTTTTGACAAAAAATAAATAAATATATATATATATATATATATATATATATATATGTAGATAAAAAAAGAAAAGAAGCGCCCGATCCTTGTGACGAACTGAGTCTTCAGTTGGTGCATGGGCTGGTCCCATAACATGCCTGATTTTATCAGACAAATTGTAAGTGTGCATTTGTCTTGTCCGTGATGTATTAAAATTCTTATCTGATTTTACACAAGGATCGGGCGCTTCTTTTCTTTTTTTATCTAAATAGGTGCTGTGGGAGTTCGGTGAACCCAAGAAGAAGCAGCCTGTACTTCTGTGATTCATTTATCCTGGACAATCTGAGGACTTAAGTATTTCTTGTGAACATTTACAATTACTTTACCATTTTTTCTATCTTTTGGTTTTTGAATATTAATATATTTGGTCCACTATTTGTTATGATTTGAAATCAATGCACAATTTAGGTTAGGTTGGACCCTGCATATTTTTAGTCATTTATATCAATTGCACAAAAAAAAAAAAAAAATTTTTGTCCTCTATTTTTGATACAATTTGAATCAATTTTTGTTCACAATTTTTTCATTTTTCTTTTTGATTTTTATGCACACTTTTTCTTTTCTTTTTAACACATTTTTATAAAATATTCATTTGTTGGGCATATATACGGCCCCTGCCACTTTTTATATTTTTATATTGATATTGATCTGTTTGAACTTAAATTATCAACCTGGTGCAAACACCTACCACATATACCAGCGTTGCAGCAGTTTTGGTGTGTCTGGTAAGGGGCGCTGTCTATAATTCTGTTACATATATATATATATATATATATATATATATATATATATATATGTAAACACTCCTTGATAAGCAATGCTGATGTTCTGATTTCTTTGCTGATTATTGTATCTTATTTTGCCACTGACATTCGATAATGTAATTGATGTACTGTGGGTGGAAATGTTTTTAATCAATTCTGTAGCGTACATTTTTTTTATTTGCGAAAAAACCCAGTCTTGACAACGACTCAAAAGTTACATCCCAATCTTTTGCATTTCTAATCAATAATGCCTTGATATTTACCATATATTAGATTTAATATACAGATGCGCCGACGAGTATTCTAAAACTTGCCTTAAACTTGCCTTGGAAAATCTGGGGCTATAACCAACAAGAACCAGGTACATGCTGAGTACATGCTGGGTACATGCTGGGTACATGCTGCAACATTTCAGTGACATTTCTGCAGAGACTAATGGCCGATCAGATTAAAACAGCAGGGGTCCCTGCTGTTAATCCGATGGGCCATTAACCCGATGTTAACCCCCCACTGTTAATCCGATGGGCCATTAGTCTGTCTGCAGAAATGTCACTGAAATGTTGCAGCATGTACCCAGCATGTACCCAGCATGTACCCAGCATGTACCCAGCATGTACCCGGCATGTACCTGGGTCTTGTTGGTGATTGCCCCAGATTTATTTTAGAATACTCGTCAGCACTACAGTAAATGATTGGTACAGAATGTTCATACTCTAGGACTTTTTTCATTTTTCTAGATTCTCTGAAATAACTATGGTTTATATCTATTATATCAGTGACATTTATTTAAAATGTGAATAATAAAATTGGCCTAATTTCTAGCAGTTTCATATGCTTATTTCAATCATATAAATGGTAACTCCCTTAAGCCTGCTGTGAGTGTTATTTTCTTAACTGCAGTTTTACCTTTCTAGGAATATATTCTGGTCATCAATCTCAGGAAACAAGAAGAAAAAGCTGCCTCAGACTTAGATTTTAATTGGTCTCTCAAAGAGGCACATTCATCAGGCTTCCATGTGAGCTATTGCAAAAGATCTGGCATTTACTTGAATGGGAGATAACTCTGGATCTGGTTGTTTTTTTTGTTTAATTATTATTGCCTAAGAAATTCAACAATTTATTTAACCATAATATGGCATATATTTTGAAGGGGGCCAGCCAATTTCCCCACAGGAAAACTGGGGTTTCCAACCAAAGGTATAAAGCTAGAAACCTTATACAGTAGTTCAATTTAAATTCGAAACTAAGCTAAATATTTTACTTTATTTCCTTTGTAAGGCCCGGGCCATGGTGCCTTCGCCCGCACTGAGGCATGTGGAGGCTGTGGGAAAGCGGTTGCTTTCCCTGGCCATGGTCGACGGGCCATGGGGGGTGTTCCAAGGGGGTTCCTAAGGGCGTCACGGAGCTGGTTTGCCCTCATAGGGCGAACCGTTATGTGACCTGCGTCACTCCAATAAATCAGTTTCAACTGATTTCTTGTTTAACGTGCACCCATTCCTGCCTCCACCCGTGTGCGCCTGCACAGTCTATGGGCACGATAACTGCCTTAAGGTAGTCTGATCGCGCCCTGTGTGGATTCCTCCATATGGTCTCCCACACCATGGACTCAGCCTAAGAGTCGCATCTTGGGCATGGTGAAGGCATGTTTTGTTTTTTCCCCATCGGTGAAGGATTTATTTACCATGCGTATATTTTTGAGTACACAAATAAGGGCAGCATTTGCAACAGATTTAGCAATGTACTGTACTGTACGGAAAGAGAACATCCTTAAAAGGTCAGATCTTTTTGATAGAGATAATATCAGATCTCTCCCTATTCCAATTCCTTGCTAATTATTTTTAGAAAAATAGGTGTAAACTGATTCATATAGTTTAGTAAAGTTAAAAAAAGTACAAACAAATAAATAAAATATTTATTGGAAACATTGGCAGCTTGAAATAAGTAATTAGGAGTGTGACAATATTTTTTAACCAGATGCGCAAAGATGTTGTTAAATTTACCCTATATCCTGCTAAGCAAACCAAACAAACAAACTTATTTGGTTTATGATTTTTCTTTTTACATTAGTTTCTGGATTATGCACAGAGTAGAGTGGGGTGGAATTTTCACCATCCTTCAAATCCACTGTGAATTGCCCAGAACTTTTCAATCACGGAATTCTGCAGATGAGTCTCAAAAAGGCAGATTCTGGGTGTTTTCCTATTAATTACAGCAAATGAAAATATCACTTAAGCACATTCACATATCTCAGACAGGTTTGCAACCCTGCCTTTTCCCAATGTCTCCTAGTATACAGTGCTTCCACTGCAGCAAGGAATTCTGGGAAATTACATGCAAATGAGCACAAAGTGTCACCTTTTGATTCGGACCCCTATAAGCTTATGCTTGCCGCATCACATAGCTTTGTGAGCATAGCCGTGGTTAAAGTACATAGTCAGTAAACCTACTCATAGACAGCTGTTTTGACTTTTTTAGTCTCATCAGTCTGAGGCTAGATATACTGACTTTGCAATATGAAGTTGGGATAGGTTTCAACCACACCTCAAAAGTTATTTGGGTAATACTTAATTACTTTAGGTGGGTTCCTACTACTTAAAATCTGTCTGACGCATTTGGAATCTGAATCTGGAAACGGAATCCAAATCCATCAAATGGAATTATTATGGGAGGAGGGGTATATAGATAGAGGTAGGAGAAAAGAAAGTGAACGGTGCAAAATTCAAATGAAAATACTTTATATGTCACTTTGGATATTAAAATACACACAATACAATATTTAATACTCTCACCTCCCAAAGAGTCATGAGAGTGTGACAGCTATGAGATTAAGAATAGACAAGTTGAGATTGCACAAACAATTGATATGTCTGTGAATATATATGTACAAAAATGAAACTAAAAAATTAAAGAGTATAATTGCCTGACCAAAAAGTCTTATAGACTCTCTCCTCCTGTGACCGCTGGTGGCAGGAACAGATGAGGGCCGTGATTACCCCAAGGGAGTCCCCCGGGCTCCTGAATGGATCCAATAGTATTGGGCAAATGTCCGTTTGAGGTCTGCAAAACCTCTGTTGCTCTGCAGTTGCTGCTGTCTTTGGAATAAAGGTAGCAAAGGTTATTGCACTCACTGGCGCATTATAGTTGGATATTCTGTGATATTCTGCGTTACTTGTCACTGCCATTGAATCCTATGGAAAATCTGGGATATTCTGCGTATAACATTTGCTACATCTCTATTATGTTCAGCTGATAATAAAGAAAATTCCCATGAAAACATGGCTACAAGCATTTTCTCTTTATTGCTCGTTTAGCAATTTCCTTAAGCATTCTCAAAAGCACAAAAGTCCACTATAGTTAATCTAAAGTGTGAGGTGAACGAGGAGTTAGTCCACCTTTATTATTTGTTTTTTTTAACATTTAGAGCCATGGATTGACACATCTCTATTATTATCCAGTTTGAACAGCGTTAATATTTGCTGATCTTCTATAAGCTTGCCCACTAAAGAGTACATGATGTGAACAAAGTTTATTTCCCTGTGTCTAGAATTTATTTTGAAGATTCCATGTGTTCCCAGAACTGCTTGTTACCAAGCAACCTCATCTTATTTCATGTAGATTCTAATTCACAGCTGCATCTGTTCTATACAGTGGCACTCTGCTAAGTAGTGCTTCGAGTACACAATTTGCATGGCTGTGATTGGCACACTTGGTGGTCTATTTACTAAACTCTCACAGCTGCAACTTGAGCAAAACCAGTGCAAAATACTATACTTATCAAAGAAAAGGAATCCAATTGTAGGCAATTTGAGTTTTACTTTTGATAACTCTGGAACAGCACTTGTTTCACATTTGTGAGACTTTAATAAATAAGATCTTTTCCTCCAGTTCTCATGTATAAAGACCCACTGTCCTCAGTGAACTGCTCTAATTATTTAGAAACATGACTAAAGATAAGAGCCAATTACAGCACATATCCTATAACACATACAGTATGTAGGGAGATGAATCACCATGAAAAAATTGCAGAGAAGTTGTTACATATTCCTGCACTTTTTTTGCTTCCCATATAAGAAAGAGGTTCCTACATGATGCAAATTGTTCACTAGAGAAGTTTATGACACGTGACTCTTGTTTGTTAATGCAAATGAATGTACATGAAAGCAAAGTTTGATACATCCCATAAGCTGTATGTCATGTAACTCTTCCCTAACACACCGTACAGGAACTGTAGCAAAGACCCAAGTAAATTGACAATAAAAGATGCAGGATGCAAATGTTGCAATCCATTTTGCATACATTTTGCTCAAAATTTGCTTTGATATATCCCTCCCATGGTGTTGTTAACGCACGTAAACAAGCAATAAAACACAGTGCTCAGGTTTTAAACCAATCATGGACCATGCTCATATTCTGCATGATACACCCTCAAATTTTCCCAAACATGCTCTTTTACTCAGTGTAGTCAATAACATGAACAATTGTGGTGTGTTTAATCCTGGGCCACCAAATAATGTGCATTCTTCTTGCATGACCGACAAAATCATTATGGATACATTGCCTTGAACTTCCTGCACTCATTTCAATGCAACCAGATGTTTGCCACCACACAAGTAATAATAACAAGCTTATTTAAGTTTTACAAAGAATCTGGCTATAATTCTGGACTCCTACTCTGAATTACATTATTCCCTCAAAGACTACAGTATAGCACTTTAAAAAAAAAAAGTAATTCAATAAAACGTTCAAGTGACACAAAGAATTGCTTAAGTCACCATAAGGAAAAAGGAATGTGTATTAGATAGGCGCCTGCTGGTAAAAAGGATATAATACCAAACCAGTTGGAAGACCAGGGATTGGCTCCAGAGGACGAAGATGTGCTTAAAAAAAAGAAACACAATACATAGCGTAATACTGTATGAAAATGGACAAACAACATATAATACAAACAACATATATGACAATTAGCTATCAGCTGAGAGATCAACAGGTGAGTGAATATTTAAAAAACATTTAATAAAACATGGATTAAAACATTGGACATATGAAAAATAAAAAATAGAAAATAAATAATAAATAATAAATAATGATAGGACAATGGAAAGGTCAGATCGACACACTGCTGCAACGGGTGGCGGGCCCAGTCACCAGATGGATGATGTAGGCAAGCGGTGGATAATTTAGAGAGTATCCCCTCTCTGCTGCTCAAACAGCCACTGCACCGGATCGATTCCGTAGGTGGAGGGTTGCACACACCCGCACGGCGTGTGTGCGTGTAGCTTCTCTCAGCACTCGGTGACGGACGTGCAGGTATGATCGGTTTGGCCACAGCAGATTCACTGGATGTTGGGAATGAGCGTCGGCTTAATCAGCTGATTCGCCACCGGATCCGTTGGAAAAATTCTGATGCTGCAGTAGAAGTCTCAAAGACCACCCTATGCATTTCGAAAGCGTGCTGCTTTCTTCCTCAGGGGTTATAAAATTGTGTCCACAAGAGTCCATTATATTGGAGTCCATTAATTAATCAGGATTCACCTGGTAGTTATTGCACATGCGCGTTGATCACTCTGAACATTCAGTGATCGTGCTACAATGTCAAGCACATGCGCAGAGATAGGTTCACACATTGAATGGGTGTGTTACTGTTAGTAACAATCTCAGCTGAAACATATATAACTACTCTTAGACAAAACAAGAAACAAGAATGATACAAAATAATAATATCATATGTGCATAGTGAAAAATGGCAGTATATTTATACCAATAGAGGTGCTTATAATAATATACCTATAATAAAGTGTGTGTAAAATAATAAAATAATAAAACTAAATTAATCGTGCAAAAATAACAACATGTGTTAACATTAAACTCATTTATAAATATAAGTATTTCGTGTATAGAAGATGTATACAAAGATACAATGGTGATTAATATGACATTGGTGAATCTCTTAATGATCAAACTAAATAGTGTGCATAATAGATAACATCTTAGATGTATAAACGTATATTATATTATTATAAAAATATATATAGACATAAACATACAGTATTAGATAGAATAACTCATAATTATTATAAAAAAATATACATACACATAAACATACAGTATTAGATAGAATAACTCATAATTCCACTATTGGTAATTATGTTAAAAGATTCCATTACATACAATAGCGAACAATAACCCAAAGAACAATATGAATATAGTACAGAGTTGATTACTTAACCAGAAATGCTTTTAGATCGAAGTCCACGTTGAGGCCTAGTGGGGACAGAGTGCGGAGTTCATAGATCCAAAAGGATTCTCTCCTCCCCAGCAAACTCACAACGTTACCTCCTCTCCAATTTGGAGTAATGGTTTCAATCGCAATACACTTTAACCCAGTAGGATTTTGACCATGCACTTGAAGAAAATGATTTGATACATTATGCGTTGTTAACCCTCTTTTTATATTATATATATGTTCGTATAGACGTCTTTTGATTTTGATTTACATTTAATTCCAGTTCCACCTCAATAGGATATTTAGATATCCCTCCACCCGTTGCAGCAGAGTGTCGATCTGACCTTTCCATTGTCCTATCATTATTTATTATTTATTATTTATTTTCTATTTTTTATTTTTCATATGTCCAATGTTTTAAGCCATGTTTTATTAAATGTTTTTTAAATATTCACTCACCTGTTGATCTCTCAGCTGATAGCTAATTGTCATATATGTTGTTTGTATTATATGTTGTTTGTCCATTTTCATACAGTATTACGCTATGTATTGTGTTTCCTTTTTTTAAGCACATCTTCGTCCTCTGGAGCCAATCCCTGGTCTTCCAACTGGTTTGGTATTATATCCTTTTTACCAGCAGGCGCCTATCTAATACACATTCCTTTTTCCTTGTATTGTTCTGACCAGAGGGTCAGTTGTTGTATTTGTTGCAGTCCCTTATGTGTGTTTAAATCCACACTTAAGGTCTTTCATTGTGATTTTGTTATATTTATCTAGTCAGCGCTACCTCTTCTGTTCTTTCCTTAAGTCACCATAAGATATTTCTGGTTTTTAAAGAAAACACCCTGGAAAAAGAAAGAAAAATGTGCTAATGTTCATACCGTATTCTGACTTGAGGAAAACGTAATACAGTCAATTTATCTTCACATTCCACTGTTTATATGATCACATACAGTACACTACAATTATGTACATTCTGTAATGCCACGATTATATATCAATGAGAATGCTGATGATTATGTATTTAGTATATATTTTTTTATCATCTTTCTCCAACATTCCCTTGGACTCTGTTTTTCCTTCCTCTCTCCATGGTGAGAGCATGTGGATTTGTTCCTCCAGTCTCTCTGTGATATATTTGACTCCAACAATTAGTTCTAGATACCAATATCTCAGTCGATATGTTATCATTATTTCCTATTTTGGGGGGCCTGTGAGTGCACTGCAATAGGGGCTTTTTTGAGACCCTTTCTTGGATCTTGCCTTATTTTCACCATATTGAAAAGTAGCCTTAAAGTCTTAAGAATTTTTCAGCTAGAAACTCAAGTAAATGAAATCACAAAGGCTTATTACAAAATATATGAATCAACAGAAATACAGGGTTCAATAAACAAAATCATCAAAATAACAATGCAGCAAATACAAGAATAAAGGATTTTTATCTGATGCACGTTGGATGCCATTGTGGATTCTCATCTCTAGTGTTTATATTCTATGGATTTTTCGATATATTGCTGTATTAAAAATGATGTATTTCTATTAATTATTATATGTTTATATTATTATTTTTTTTTTATGTATATAACTTGTATTTTATTAACAGATAAAAATACATGGTATACAGAAAGATATTTTGTGACCATTTAGTGCAACAGAAATAAATTAATTACAATCAATAAGATACATAGATGATTAAAGCGTATCGGGGACATGGCTTTTCGAGCCCTACTAAGCCATGTGAATTGGGGAAATCAATAGTGTGTGGGGAAAAAAATACCTTGGGGGGGAGCGGATGGAGGAATAGGAGGTTGGGAGGAAAGGTGGTATGGAGCCGATTTATCTTTTTGTGTGCGAGCCAGGTTACAAGAGATAGTCCGAACTGTTTTTAATACCGTCTTTACCAGGAGCCTTTACTTATGGCAATTGTGTTAATGTAGGAATTAGGCTTATGTTGAGTTTTTCACTCCTAAAGGAGAACGCATCCAAACTATCATTGCCAGATTGTGTTACGCTCCACCCCGGGGATATCTGGCCAACCATGGCGTCCAGACTTTTAGAAAGTTGTCACCAGTGTTGTTAACTAAACTTGTTAACTTTTCCATCTGGCAAATAAACCAAATGCGATTCCGAATCTTTGGGATAATTGGTATATCGGGGCGTTTCCATAGTGCTGCGATCTCGCACCTCGTAGCGATTGCGAAATGTGCAATTCATTTATTGTGTGATTTTGATAGATCTTTTACAGGTCTGTTCAGAAGGAACAGCCATAGATCTGGGGG
This sequence comes from Ascaphus truei, assembly GCF_040206685.1. NCBI lineage: Eukaryota > Metazoa > Chordata > Amphibia > Anura > Ascaphidae > Ascaphus > Ascaphus truei. The sequence continues at coordinate 454,456,653 of NC_134484.1, read as the reverse complement.
AATAGTAAGGTCAAAAATCCTTTGTATCCAATTTCTAATCTCTTCCCATATTTGGGATATACGCGGGCAAGACCACAGCATATGTAACAAGTCAGCTGTTTCTCCACATTGTTTAGGGCACAATGGGGAGGAGCCTGGAACACAAACTTAGATAATTTGAGTGGGGTGAGGTATCATCTCATAAGAACCTTATATGCATTCTCCTTTAGTGTGGTGCATATAGAGCTCTTTGCGGTAGCTAAGAATATGGTGTTTCAATCCTCATCATCTAGAGTCTCCCCTAGATCTGTCTTCCATTGATTTCTAAATGACGGGGTTTGTTGAATTGAAGTTATAGAATCGACCACTTCTCCGTATATTGTTGATATAAGTCCCTTAGTGTCGGTTTCAGCCCGACAGAGCTTTTCGAATTTCGTCAGGGGAGGATATGGGGCGAATTTGTTGTAAAATGCTCTGAGCTGGAGGTATTTAAAAAATTCTGCATGGGGTATATCTTTTTCTAATCTAATATGGTTGAATGTTTTGATTTTTAGATTATAACCCTCCAGATCTTTAATTCTATGATAACCTTTCGATCTCCAAATTGAACTATTACCACCTACTAGGCCGGGCGCGAACCTGGGATTATTCCAAATAGGGGACATCAAGGAATTTCCTGATGTGAGTGAGTTCTTCAATTTCGATGCTTCCTTGATCGATATAGAGTTGGTCATTGAGGTGAGCGGCAAAGCAATGTGTTTCCTTGCGTTTTTAGGTAGCCAAATCAGGCTGCTAAGCTCCAATGGGGAACATGCAGCACCTTCCAATTCCACCCATCTTTTCAATTTAGGGTCAGAATGCCATTGAATAATGTGACTTAATTGAGCCGCTTTATAGTATGATAACAGGCAGGGTACCGCTAGGCCTCCCGCAATGACAGGTCTTTTCATATTTAATTTATTAACTCTCGGTTTTTTCCCTATCTTTCAGTTTGAGTGGCACTGGTAGTGTCTGGAAGAGATATAGGATACGGGGAAGTAAATTCATTTTAACACTCTTGTATCCTGCCTATCCAAGAGATTTTCTTGGAGGACCATCAATATAGGTCTTTCTTTAACGTCCGAATCAGGTTGGGATAATTTGCATTATAGATGCTTTTTGCATCTTTCGTGATGTGGATCCCCAGATATCTTATAGAATTCTTTTGCCAGTTAAATTTGAAATTAAGTTTTAATAATTTCTCTGTATGTTTAGGAAGATTGATATTTAGAGCTTCAGATTTGGATTGATTTATTTTGAATCCAGATACTTTTGAGAATCTGTCTAGAAGGTCGAATAAGTTTGGTAGGGAGGTGAGGGGTTTTGAGATGATTAGAAGGATATCGTCTGCGTACAGGGCCACCTTATGTGATTGCGAATATGCATTTAACCTTGAGATATCCGGATTGTCTCGAATATGTGCCGCCAAGGGTTCGATACATAGGGCGAACAGGAGGGGAGATAACGGGCACCCCCGTCTTGTGCCACTTTGAATTCGAAATGGGAGTGAAGGGAAACCCTGATGTATGACCCTGGCTGTTGGGCCTGAGTACAGCGACATAATCGCTCCACTCACCCGATCCCCAAAATCAAATGCCGCGAGTGTTTCTTTGAGGTATGGCCAGTCTATCCTATCAAAGGCTTTTTCTGCATCCAGACTTAATAGCATATTTTGTTTGTTGTCTTTGTTTGCCAATTCTAGCAGATCTATAAATCGCCGGGTGTTATCCGCTGCCTGCCTCCCTTTGATGAAACGACTTGATCTGGATGTATTAGTCTGGGTAGGATTAGACTTAATCTATTAGCCAGTAATTTATCATAGATTTTGATATCAGTATTGATTAAGGATATTGGCCTGTAGCTTTTACAATTCAGCGGGTCCTTGCCAGGCTTGTGAATTAGAGATATTGACGCTCGCAGCATGTCTCCAGGGAATGGGGCTCCCGCTAAGATAGCGTTAAACAAGTGGAGCAACCTTGGGGCAAGTAAATTAGCAAATTTCTTATAATATAGCCCCGAAAACCCATCTGGCCCGGGTGCCTTTGATGGTTTGAGTTCTATAATAGCTTGAGACACTTCTTCCAAGGTGAAGTCAGCTCCCAGCCTATTCCTGTCGCTCTCTGTCAATCTCTCTAGTTTTGAGCTGTTTAAGAAATCTCTTAAAGCTCTGGTTGTTTTACTATTATGTGCCACTTTCTTCCCATCATATAGGGAACTATAGAATGAACCAAATTCTTCTACTATGTTTTTGTGGTTGGCTGTATGTATACCAGATTTTAAGCGTATAGCTTGGATGTTAAATTTGGATTGCCTCTCTTTTAGCGCTCGTGCCAGCATCGTATCCGGCCTGTTAGCCTTTTCATTATATTTCCTCTTAGACCAACTCAATGAGTTATCGGTTCTGGAAGTCAGTAACATATTCAATTCAATTTTGGTGTCTTTTAATGCTTGTGTCGTTTGGGAATCTGGACTATTTTTGTGAGATACTAGGAGGGAGTGTATTTTGGTTTGGAGTGTATTAATTTTGGTATCTCTCTCCCGTTTCCTCTTGGCTGTGATGCTGATCAGTATGCACCTCAGTGTTGCTTTGTGAGCCTCCCATAATATCATAGGGGAATCCACAGAGCCTGTGTTCAGTTCAAAGAACTGTTCTATATCGTGACCTATTGCATCACAGATTTCGGGTATCTTTAGGATGGATTCGTTGAGTTTCCAATTCGCTCCCGGTCTACTAGTCTGAATATTGTTGCACCTAAGCTCTATTGGTGCATAGTCAGACAATGAAATATCATGGATCTCTGAGCGAGAGACCATAGGAACCAGTTGACATGAGACGAAAAAGTAGTCGAATCTGCTATATGTGGTGTGGGGATGGGAATAAAATGTATAATCTCTATCTGTTGGGTGCACCTCTCTCCAGATATCTACTAGTTTGTTATCTTTTAGGTTTTTGGTTAATGCGGAATGTGTCTTTTTGTTGTCTGGATCATTTCCACCAGATCTATCCATCATCGCATGCATCGCAATATTAAAGTCACCTGCAAGGATGATGTTACCTTTAGCGACTGAGTGTAGTATTCAAATTAAATTATTAAAGAATGTGGCGTCCTGTACACAGGGGGCATATAGGGAAGCTAATGTGATATGTTGCTCATGTATTTTGCCCTCTAGAATGATATAACGGCCTTCTGTATCTTACTTAGTTGTCTGAGATACGAATGGCACTTTGTTATTGAATAGTATGGCTACGCCTCTTTTTTTTACCGAGGCTGATGCATTATAGAATTGAGAGAAACCCTTGTCTAGGAATTGGGGTGAGTTGTTTTTGCTGAAGTGTGTCTCTTGTAGAAACAGCACATCTGCCTGTTTTCTTTTATAATCTGAGAAGGCTAATTTTCTCTTTATTGGGCTATTAAAGCCTTTCACATTGTGAGAGATTAAAGTTAGCGCCATATTTTACCGTAGGAGAGGTGTGTTATGATGCGTCTCATATACTCACTGTTGATGATAGCTCTAAGTATTCTCATCAATGTATCTGTTCCTTCTTTGTCGATTAGGTTCTGCTGTGTGGCTCTTTGTTCCCAACTTCCGGGGGGGATGGGGAGGAGGGGGGAAGGAAGGGTGGACCAAACAGGGAAGGCTACATGAGGAATAAAACAAAATTTAAAAATAAACATGTAAAAGAGTGAGAAAAAAAGAAAATAGCTATTATTTTAAATAGTATTTAGTGCTTGTGTAGTCTCTTTTGGGTTTCTGTTTATTGGGCATTGTAGGAGACGTGTTCAGAGGTACGCAATGGAGACTGTTTTTAAGGTGAAATTAAAATTAGGCTTTATTGTGCCTGTCGCTTTAACACAGCAAAACATATTAAAATAAGCCAAACAAAAAACCTATCTCTGCTTTGGAGACTATCTACACATGTAGCTCAGCCCTCTCTGACTGGGTTGGTTAGCTAAGCTATTTACCAGCCCCAAAATATAAACATATATACAGATATATAACAGTTCCAAAAGAAAGTCTTAGCTGTTCTCCTGAAGCTGTAGGGGAAGTCCTCTCTGCTTTCCTGGGTAAGCACCTTTGTGTGCTACAGCAATGTCTGTCCAGGTTTTGAGGTCTGGTTCCCTTGTCTTGCTATCAGCATACAGTCCAGTCCTTTTGCAGCTCAAGACAGCCGTTCCTCTGGTCAGTCCCCCCTCCCCCCCAATTGGGAGACTCAGGAATCTCTGCTCTTTCTCTTAGTTCAGCTCAAATGTGAGCTAAGGAGTCTTACTTCCTGTCTCAAAGGCAGGCTTTTTCTAACACCTCTAATCAGCCAGGTGCTGGTCAATTAACCAGCATACTGCTGGATTAGAGGCAAGTTTTCTGAACAGGGTAAGTCCCCTGTTACAGGCATACTATGATTTGTTTAAGTATTATTTTAATAGGAATTAATTAATTAATCTGAGATAAAAAAATATGATTATAGCATTCCTAGCTCAATCATTCACAGAGGTAGAATACAAATTGTAGTCAATTTAATTCTGTAATTAACACATGGCAGATTGAGGGAGGGACGTTCAGTACAGTACACCTGTATCATATTAGAACAAAGAGAAAACATTAAATTTTAGTTCGACATCCATTTTTGCAGCCCCTTTTCAGTATAGTGAGAAGTGGAGTGATGTAATACAAACACAGTGGGTTTATATTAACTTCCATTAAAAGTTGCTATTCCTTCCAGAACTAAAATAAATAATGATAGTAAAAAATTTAAATGATCAATGTGCAGATTTATTCAGAAATGTGAACTGTAAGGCACTGTGGGTTATAAAATGCCTTCGCATCACTCAGTAAATACAGTTTGGCCCTACATTTTTTAAGCACTGAACTAAAACATGGAAGGAGTTTGCGCAGGTGTATACCATGTCCTCTCTATTTCCTAATTATCCTGCTTTTTCTTTATTGCCCTCTGACAAAGACAGGGTGGGATTAGAAAGAGATATCTGTATACTGTAGATACAGAGATGCACTACCCGTAAGGCACAGTAGGCACGTTAAACATAAACTATGAAGACGGGCCCCCAAAGACTTAGTGCCGAGGAGCCCCCAAGAGTCTTAATCCACCACTGTGTTGACCACTGTGTTGGTGCAAAAAACCCCAGCAACAAACATATCATAAAAAAATTATCATTGCAATTTCTTCCCCCCGCCTACCCCCCAATAAATATGGTGCTATTTTTGTGCCTGATTTTTGCAGCGGGAATACTTTATACATAGCCTCCCACTGCCTTGTATTCAACACACTTTCCCCTGTAAAACAGTAGAAATAATATGTAATTTAAACCTCTTTAAACATTTCATCTAAATTATGTAGCCTGAAGTACTTTGTTTTTTTGGTCAGCATAAAATTATCAGTGGATGAATAAGTGCACAGTAATTGATTTTGTTCTGTTACCCAATCAATTACTTTGAACTCACTGCGGTTCACACAATGTTCTGTCTATGCCATGAAGATGTGGAAGAAGTAACATAGTGAATTATAGATGTTCTAATGAAGATGTGACAGTTACAGTGTACATGCAGGTAATTAGAAAAATGGCTGCATATAACATATACCTTGACTTGTTAATTGTGTCTTTTTTTCACTGACAGTTTTTTACAAGTATGTAAAGGATTTGTTTATATATTATTTTTCAATATTCATATTTAATTACAGTAGCTGCCTGTATTCAATTGTAGGTTTCTAAAATATACTGTACTTAAACTAACCCATGGATGCTCAACTCCAGTCCTTAAGCCCACTCCCCCCAACAAGTCAGGTTTTCAATATATCCCAGTACAACAGGTTTTCCCCCTAGCCTCTGGGAGATTTTACTGTTACCTGGTGTTGTTGTGATGCTCACCTGCTAGGTTTACAGGATACTGAGTGTCCGCCGGTGGTAGTGGGGATGAACGGGACAGGCTTTATGCCAACAAAGCTGGATGCAGTCCTTTCATGAAAACCCTCTAGTAATCCCCCGGATTAACTGCACTTTCAGGCAGAAGTATAAAACAAAGGATGGTTCTTTATTCTTCAACACTCTACAGCCTACAACCGGTAAACTTCTTAGGATAGTCCCTGGACTCAACCCAGGGAGCTTGAGGCCCCAAAGATCTAGCCTTAGCTCCTTAATTCCCTGGTGGAAGGTGGCAAGAGCCCTTGCGCCACTCTTCCAACACCACATAGAACAGGCAGAATAGCCTCCAGTCTCAGACCACTAAATGTAGGTTCTGCAGCTCCTTATGTACACGGGGGAGAGTCCAGGTCAGAGCCCCTGATAGGGCAGTACACAGTCCTTAGGCCCTCTCCCCTGTCACTCAATGGAGCTGCTTACTGCAAGGGAAAACCCTGGTTAACCCTAACACTGCCTGCACTGGTACCATGTGTTAGGTAGGGCAGATTAGTAGCCAAGAGGATTCATGGCTACACACTCCCCCTGGTGAAATCTCACAGACCCCGCTAAGAACCAAATTTTTAGACCATCCCTAAATTGGATAACAATTTATACCATACAATTTATAGCATAACAGTTCACAGCATAACCAATAAGGTATGTATGGATCCTTCCCATCACATGGAGAAACCATACCCTCTTTAGTAATAATGTTTTTGGGTCAGGTTTCTTAACTAACCTGCCCTCCACATTAGGAACAGTAATGGAGTACACCCTCTTTGTACCCCGTTCATGTATATACTACACACGGTCCATGTAGATGTTTATCCCTACCCTCCATACTTGCATGAGATAATATATTTTCCCTTTGTTGTAATACCTAGAGAAACTACACCTGGAGGCTAGGTATTATAGGACTCCTTCCCTCAACCATTCTTCTCTGTTGGCCTCTATATCTCTCATAATTGGCTCAGGGACATAGGGTAGTCATACCCATGGGACTGACGGTACCTCTGCACTATCAAATGGTCAGACCGACTGAGTGTAGTTAATTTACGACCACAGGCCTTGCGCTGTAGCACCCAAAATAGTAGTTTGTGTGAGGGCTGTTCTTGGTAGGTTAGGGTTAAACTAGTTGGTTGTATTAACCCAAGCGTAATGCCCCTATTTCTTCTTCTGAGGGCCTCTGTCGTCTCTTCCGCAGAGAACTCTACTTCCTCCCACCAATGATGTCCCCGCTAAATAGCAAGAATGGTGTCCAGTTCATATAATGAACATACCCTTGAAACACAGGGTCCCACCATGATAATACCTTCCCCACATTTGCGTTACACACAGACCCATCATATTCAGAAGCCATGTTCCCAATCTTTCTGACCCTTCTCTGGAGAAAGCCAGGTACTCAGCCATCTCTACCCCAGCAGGATCAAAGTTAAACCCAGACTAGTTTCCCCTGTCCTGGGTAGATGCAATTATCCCCTGATTGTCCTGGGCAATGTCTGTGGAAGTCATAGGCTCACCAAGGTCTCTGGGTGTGTCAGTCTTGGTATGCCTACCATGGCCTGTTACTGCCAATACTTTATGTGTATCAGACTTAGAACTATGCAACTAATTTTGACAGATTTATTATAAATCATTCTTCCTGGTAATGCACAGGTTATTAAGAATTTATATTAGTGTTAGGGACCCTTGAGATGTGGTCTGCCGTGTAGTGGCTCAGGGGCTTACAACACTTTGGCCAAAATGTTAAACTAAAAGACCATTTTATTTAATAGATGTCTACATATATATTTAGGCACTGTACCGTGTATAAGTTTCACTGGATGTGCACTGAGCTCTGTCTGTGTTTCATGTTCTGTCTCTGGTTTTAAATGTATATTGCCATGCTCAGTAGCACTCCTCTGTGACAGTTATATGCTTATATATATGTTGTGGTTATTTTGGGGGTTCAATATGAACTTGTGGGTGTCATGTATGTTTTACAATTCTTGTTCAGCTGGTCTTAGATGATTGGAGGGTGGTAACCTCCTACGTAATTGAAGCTCACCCCCTCCCACATTCAAATGGTTAAAAGATCACTCCATAGCATCTCCCACTCTCAGGGAAACTTGCTTGCTTGCAGTATGATTGTGACAAATCTAATACAGAGTGCTTTTTCTGGTAATGTATAGGTTAATAAAAGCTTCAATCAGACTTAGAACTATGCAACTAATGTTGACAGATTTATTATAAATCATTCTTCCTGGTAATGCACAGGTTATTAAGAATTTATATTAGTGTTAGGGACCCTTGAGATGTGGTCTGCCATGTAGTGGCTCAGGGGCTTACAACACTTTGGCCAAAATGTTAAACTAAAAGACCATTTTATTTAATAGATGTCTATACATATATATTTAGGCACTGTACCGTGTATAAGTTTGACTGGATGTGCACTGAGCTCTGTCTGTGTTTCATGTTCTGTCTCTGGTTTTAAATAGATGCAATTATCCTCTGATTGTCCTGGGCAAGGTCTGTGGAAGTCATAGGCTCAGCAAGGTCTCTGGGTGTGTCAGTCTTGGTATGCCTACCATGGCCTGTTACTGCCAACACTTTATGTGTATCAGGGTCTGTAGGGGCCTTACGCCCTCGACCCTTGCTTGGTCATGATGCCGTAATATAAATGGATCAGTTGGGGCCTTACTCACTGGAGCGGGTATAGCAGTGTCCTCCTCCGGCCAAGCGGTCACCTCCGGGATGACGACATCCGGTTGTACCGGATGATGTTGATGTCTGCAGCATAGAAAAAAGTACCAGCCTGTACCTTTATGCTAGATCCCTCTTCTGGAAACTGGAAAGTGGATGTATGCTCTCCGTCCGTTAATTCCTGGCAGTCGTGTGGTTCTCCTGGCCGGGAGCAGGCATGTCCAATGCCGCCTCTAGAGGAACCGCCAAGGTCGTGGTGCTCCTCCTCTTAGGGTGCACTGTCGCCCTCTCTGATGTCATCATTATGGGACTCCACTCCCATTCGTTCTTAGGGGTAGGCGTCTCCACGGCAGCCGCACTTAAGTGACACTCTGGCCGGAGCATCACAATGGATCGCCTCCTGTCGTTGTCATCTGACGTTGCTTGGGACTCACACCCAGGGGAAGAGGACCAGGACACCTCACTGTCGCTGGCGGCAGCTTGCAGGCAGCGGTCCCGCTCCTCCTGCACCACCAGCGGAAGTGCCTTAGCCTCCTTCCGGACGGTCACCTTTTTAGATTCTGGAGAGGAACGCATGGGTCCCTTGGAGCATCCACTCCCGAGGTTGTGATCTAGTCCGCACCTCTCTGCAGGTAGGTCATGCAGAACCACTCACAATAGGTGGCCGAGCTTCAGATTTCACACTGAACACAGCCCCTTTTGTGGGCGGAGCATCGGTTTTGCACCAAAGCAAGCACAATTTTGCAAAGAAAGCTTGCAACTCTGCAAATCTTGCCACACGGTTCTCCCGATTTTGGCAGGAACCACTCCTTTCATCTGCTGCAGCTCCTCTTGCGGGATGATGGTCCCTTGAAAGGGCAAGAGTCCCCTGGACACTGCAGGTGGCCCACTCCCTCTTAGTACTTAGAACTGGAGCCTTTCCTGATTATAATCTCAGCAACGCCTTCAAATGTAACAGGTTTTCCCCCACCCTCTGGGAGATTTCACTGCTACCTGGTGTTGTTGTGCTGCTCACCTGCTAGGCTTACAGGATACTGAGTGTCCGCCAGTGGTAGTGGGGAAGACAGGACATGCTTTAGGGATATTCTTAGCTCATCACTCGGTGCAGGGCCTCCATCTCCAGCAGGCCCCAACCCAACAGAGCTGGGTGCAGTCCCTGCAGGAAAACCCTCTAGTACTCCCCCAGATTAACTGCACTCTCAGGCAGGAGTATAAAACAACGGATGTTTCTTTAATCTTCAACACTCTACAGTACACTACATGGAAATTGTATGAACATTTTATGCAAATGAGCTGCTGATATGGGTAAATCCTACTCACAAAGCTCTGTTACTGTTAACAGCAAAAACTAACATTATACTGTCATACCTAAACTTGGTATTAGAGATGGGCAAACCCACCTTTCCTCCTCCACAGAAAACCCTATAATTCTGGAGCTGGGTGACTGCCGGTATTGCATGCATATGAACTAAAGTAATTGAATGTAATTTTTTTAAGTAAGCAACAAATATCTGCCCTTGTGAAGAAACACCACATTCTTTTCACGCCTGTATGCGCGTAGACCTGGCAAGATCCCAGTACTGAGGTGAGAACGGTATTAAACCACACACCCACAGCAGTGGGAGCGAGCCCGGAGTGTGGTATAGCGTTGCTGGGCCTGTAGAGAGAGTTGTTAGTTATACTTGCAACGTCTGATGGTGTAAGCATAAGAATGGTCGTGTCCGTGTGCCAATGTCCAGGGGTCCAGAGGGTAGAGTCGTCAGGGTACAAAGCCAGGTCCAAGGATGCCAGAGATAAGCGAGGTAGAGTTCGTAGCAAGGTTCAAAGGGGTACCAGAGAGCAGAGTAGTCCAGGACAAGCAGGGGTCAAAAGCCAGGGAAATCAGAGGTAAACACAGGAGCAGGATACAACAGGGACACAGAGGGAGCACAGCATAGGTCAGCACACACAGGGAAACAGGAACTATGCAGAGCGAGGAAGAAGAGGACAGACAGGGATTATAAAGGGAGACACACCAATAGGAGAAAGGGGAGGAGCAGAGAGAGAAGTGGGAGACAACAGAGATAGGTCAGGGAGAGAGGAGGAGACAGAAGGGGCAGTCAGGGGAATGGCCTGTAGGGATTGGGAGGAGGAGTCAGGAACGTGACAGGCCAAATAAGAGGAGCGTGTGCGCGTGCCCTCTGTAAGTTGAGGGTGTGCGCGCAGAGGCTGTGACAGGGAGATGGCCCGCAGGGACTGAGAGGAGGGAGCAGAAGGGCAACAGGACCCAGAGGAGGAACGTGTGCACGCACCCTCTGCGAGCTAAGGCAGCGCGCACACAGGCTGCGTCACCAAGCACCCCGCTGGAGGAAGGCAGAGGAGCGGACGGAGCAGCCAGGGAAGGAGAGGTACTGGCCGTGGGCACAGCAGGTGGTACAGATTAATATACTATCAGTCAATGTGCCTCCCCCCAAAAATAAAAACACACATCCAATGAATAAACCTGTAAAAAGAGACGATAAATGAGAAAGTCAAACCGCGCTCATGCTTCCTAAAGGAGATCTTGAAGTAGATCAGCTCTCCCCTCTTGCTGCTGCTGTGATGTGAAGGCACCCCTCCTCTACCGATAGCTGTCGTAGGAAGACTCCGACGTCAGATGGTAATAGAAAGTAAACACAGAAGCGCACTAAGGGTTAAGAAATATGTAATAAACAAGTAGTATAATTACAAGTAAAAACTTACATATAAGAATATATATAAGTCCAGTAGCGGCCAGTGCACAGGTAATATGTCCAAACGAATTGGTAGGCGCAGGAGGTATATGCTGAGACTCACAGATCAGTCCCACGCGCTGGGGCTGACTTGCTCGGCAAAGCTTAGTTGTTACTTCCGGGTTGCGGCTTGTCGCAAAACCCGTGTTGAGTAGCCCTCCACAATCGCCTGTATACTTCCTTTCCAACACACGTCCCACTCGAACGAGCAGATGGAGGTTGCTCAAATCTCTGTGGGAGGGCTGGGACTGGTACAGCCAAGCGTCTGGATACCAATGTGCACTGTGTGAAATCCGCAACGCGTTTCACACAATTCAGTGCTTCATCAGGCGTGTGTTTAGGACACCTACAGGGGGGCCTTTTATGCAGTCACTCCGGTGGAAATTAATTAAATAATTAAATGTGTGAATATATATTATATGCACTATGGAGTAAAGTACCTATCGAACTGTGAGTGTATATAAACACTCACCTATGGATATAATATATTTGCTAATATGTGTATGATTTCATAAACACATAGGTATAAATAATATAATAAGTATAAATATACAAATGGAGTGTACTGGACTTATATATTCTTATATGTAAGTTTTTACTTGTTATTATACTACTTGTTTATTACATATTTCTTAACCCTTGGTGCGCTTCTGTGTTTATTTTCTGTAAAAAGAGACATTTACAAACATTCAATATATTACTTACCATTAGAAGCGGTGGCCCTCCGACTCCCGGGGTAACAGGAAGCTCACGTACCTTGAAGCCCTCCAACAGCATCCGATGCCATCCGCCATGAAGATCCTGATAAGGTACCCAAATCTTCTTTTTTCTTTCTTTAATCACCTCAAAATGGTTAACAGCCACCTGATTGACTGTTAAAACCATGTTCCGACTTTTTTTTTTTTTATATGACGTCACATAAAGGGAATGACACCAGCCAATCAGAATGGCTGTTCTTCATTTGCCTTTAAGATGACGTCACGAAGCCGGCGTCACAGGGTATTTCAGCCAATCAGATAGTGGGAACCAATTCCACACTCTGATTGGCTGAAATACCTTGTGACACAGCGGCCATCTTGGATTTAGTGATGTCATGTTCAAGGGAATGATGCCAGCAAATCAGAATGGCTGTGCTTAATTTGCCTTTAGGATGACATCACTAAATCCAAGATGGCCAGTGTCACAAGGTATTTCAGCCAATCAGAGTGTGGAATTGGTTCCCACGATCTGATTGGCTGAAATACCATGTGACGCCGGCTTCATGACGTCATCTTAAAGGCAAATGAAGCACAGCCATTCTGATTGGTTGGCATCATTCCCTTTAACATGACGTCACTAATTCTCTGACCCATCTCATTAGAGGCAATGGAGTGAGAGACATCTTGTGACTTCAAGTCTACAGCCTATTAAGGGGTTGAGTAGGACTAGGTCTGTTTGAGTTGCGACCTGAAGTACTCCAACAAGCAGTTTTATCAGGGTAGTAATAGGACACTTTTTTTTTATTTTGGTGGGATCACTGAGCCCTTTGTGAAGGTCACTCTCTTGGACTTTTTTGTCGAGCTGGACTCCATTTTTTCCCTTCAAATGTTGAGAGTACGAAGAATTTGAGGAAGGCAAGATATTGTAGGAGACTCCTGATTGAAGTTTACCTTGAAGGAGGAATATACATATGTAGGAGGCGTTTAACACAATGGCGCATTAGCCCCACTCCTTTTTCACATAAGCCTACCCCATTTTCGACCACAGCTAATGCATTCCGAATGGCATTTGCTCTCACTGTGTGTCCCGCTACAATGCGCAGAGTATCATTTCCGCTTGGTCTCCTTCTTTTATTATTGGCCTGCAGGCAGTTACTGAAACTGCAACCTCCATTTGAAGCACACAAATGGGGGTACCCACGCAACTCTCTGTAAACCTTCTCGAAAGGGTCTTCCATTCTTGTTGCTAGATAGCAAGCCCAGAGAACAAATGTTAAAATGTTCAAGGGATTTGAACCAGTGGGCTGCCAGTGTTTTAATATATTGACCCCAAGTCACTGTGATACCCATTAGAGCTTGTTAATGGTTAATCAACTTAGTGTATAGTAAGATAATCTGCACAATGCCATACAAATCAGCATTTATTTACAGTACTTCCACTGATTCTTCTGCCACTGGTCGTCGCCTCTGTTCCCATGCTGCTACACAAACTTATTAAAAATAGATGCAATACTCAAGTCATTTCATTAAAGACCATTCACATTGTGATTATCTACTTATTCGGGTATGCTGCCTTTCAAAACTGTAAATATTGTAGAATACAAAGTACACTACAGAATATCAAAGACTTTGTTGTAGCACAATATAAACACTAAAAAGAAACCCACAGCATACACTGTATAAACATTCAGGTTTAATGCTTACAGGAAGTGACATCACGTTCTCCAAAGCTACCATGGCCATCTTGCCTCCTGGCAATCCCTGCCCTCACAGGAAGTAAGCCTCACTTTGAACTTCCATTGCCGGCAGCTGTCTCTGGCCTTTAAGTAGCAGGCAGTTGCTATCCAACCTTGCTCGTGCAAAGTACTTGTTACCTTGTCCTGTCTGAGCTCTGCCTTGCCTTTGTTTTGCCTGCTGCCTATCTCGATCTCGGAACCGGACCAGACTACCCTTTACCTGCCACCTGCCTTGAACTCGAAACTGGACCTTACTACCCTTTGCCTGCTGTCTGCCTCGACCTTGGAACCGGACAGGCCTATCTGTGCATCTCAGACCTCTGATCCCAGGCCAAGGGTAGTATATTACTCCCTACCTCTGCCCTCCGAGTCCGTATCCTGTTCGGCAGTCAGCAACGTATCCACTGTTCTCTATGTCAGATCACAGTAGTTTGAGCAATGGATCTGATGAAGTATAGTACTGTATATTGTCAAATATGTCAAAAATGTTTGTTAATGTTTATAACTTATATTTGCTTACTTTTCAATCTATATCACCAGTGTAATACTGTATGTTTATTGCAATCTCTTTTTTCATGGTTAGAAACAGCAATACTTAACCTTATCTTCAGACTCTTGACATTGTATACATTCCATATTAGTTATTTTGCAGCCTGTATCTCCACCATGTTTATCTACAGTACCCCACAAAAAAAATACATGTTATCTAAACAAGTTAATCTTTCTATTTAAATTAAATGTATGGCACTATCTACATATTAATAACAATTTTATTGACTGGGCAGCACCGATAAATAACATTAAACATTAAAGAGCATAATCAATGCCCTTGTCTTTGTGGATTCTGCCTTTTTGTGAAATAAAGCACACAGCCATACATACAGTAGGAAGT